>NC_142528.1:9129547-9249547 GCF_964205215.1 Stylophora pistillata | reverse complement strand
TATGATAAATGCGTCAGTAAGGCAGCAAAAAAGCCACGTGGAAAGGTTTCCTGTGAGATCAGCGCTATTAAGTGCGCCAAGAAAAAGTTGTCTGCACCACCATCTAAAGTGAGTAACGAGTAGGGCATAAGATAGAAGACACCGTATTTCCTGGAATAAGCGCGCATGCTCTAATAAGCGCCCTCCCTCGCATAAGCATCCTCGCATGTTTTTTTTTTATTTAACAGTTTGTCAGGTTGTCGCGTTATTTACTCCACAGCAGTTGTCGATCAAACAGTGTGTTCTAGACTCAGTGTGGCAGACAAAACGTCGGTGTTGTTGGACGGATGTTTTGTTTCAGCTGATTATTTTATTAAGAGCAGAGTTATAATGCACTTATAATGGTATTATAATGGTATTACAGCAACTAAGCCACAAGAACAGGCTAATTTGCATAATATTCATTTTCATTCTGTCTTCTGCAAAGAAAGTTCTGGTGCTCCTTCTATTTTATTGCATGACATTCAGAATGACCAATCACGGTACCGGTGCTAATCAATATACAGACTCTGTGTCATGTACCACAAATGAAGTTCAATATTACAAAAACTTGATGGCAGTGAGTCCTCTGGGGTACGGTAGACAACATTGCAGCCCGCCTGTTGAAGGAGACGGAATCTATGTCTGCAGTACCATTCAGTGTACGCTCTATAATTTGTCTTTTGAGATGAGTCAAGTTCCTAAATTATGGAAACATGCAAATATTGCTCCCATTCACAAGGACGGAGACCGAGAGCCGGTAGAGCATTACAGAGGTATCTCACTATTATCCATCACAGGAAAGTGTCAAGAAAGATTGGTGTATGATACAATTTATGAACAAGTTATTGACTTTATCCATTGTTCTCATCATGGATTCCTGAGGGGTGGATCCTGTGGAACACAGCTTCTTTTGGTACATCATGACTGGTGTAAAGCCCTGGATAACCGTGGTCAAGTCGATGTGGTATTCATTGATTTTGCTAAAGCATTCGGCCTTGTAAATCATAATATTCTTTTGACTAAATTATTTAAGTATGGAGTTGTGGGCGTCTTCCGGAAGGGTGTAAAGACTATCTCGCTGACCGTATGCAGAGAGTTGTTGTAAAAGGGAAATTATTTGGCTGGCGAAATATTACCTCTGGAGTTGGAAATATTACCTCAAGGTTGGGAACTTAATTCTTTATTTCAATGATCTACCGGGGTTTATTAGTAAAGGTAGCTCAATCGCTTCATATGCAGATGATAGTAAACTATATAGGATTATTATTTTTTCAGATGACATGACGTCTTTTCAGAGTGACTTGGATAAGATAGCTGATTGGTGTAAGGATAATAAAATGAAAATAAACACAAAGAAAGGTAAGATCATGAGAATTTCTATGAAAAAGAGTCCTTTAGTTAGGGACTATTACATAAACGGTCAGAGTTTGGAAAGTGTACATATACATAAGGATTTAGGTCTTCTTACCAGCTCTGATTTATCATGGGACGCACATGTAGATTCTGTATGTGCTAAGGCTAATAAGATTCTTGGTTTGGTGAAAAGAACATGTAGCGATTTAAAAGATATTACTTCACTGAGAATGTGGAGGCGCGGTGGCCTCATGGTTAGTGCGATCGACTCCGCATCGAGTGGTCCGAGTTCGCGCCCCGGCCCGGGACATTAGGGACTTTAAGAAACCACGACGGCGACGCCAAGGAAGACTTCGATTAAAAAATGAATTTCTACTCTTAATTAGAATCTCAAAAATAGCTGCAGGAGCTTACTGTCTCATACAGCGCCACCGCTCAACTTCAGCATGACGTACAAAGTAGCCGTTGAGTTCCAAATGGAAATTCAAATAGTTTGCCGTCGCGGTTTCGGTTCGCAGACGACGCAAATTTTGGCGATTTCACGTTGTTGTTTTGCATAGGACGGCTAAGAAATGTACAAAGTTTCAAAACGCACGTGCTGAACTATGGTTCTGCCAATTAGATCTCTTGTTTTTCCACGTCCTCGTTGTCGTCGCCGTCGTGGTTTCTTAAGGTCCCTATTGTGTTGTGTTCTTAGGCAAGACACTTTACTCTCACAGTGCCTCTCTTCATCCAGGTGTATAAATGGGTACCGGCAATTTAATGCTGGGGGTAACCCCGCGATGGACTGGCATCCTATCCAGGGGGGAGTAGAAATACTCCTAGTCGCTTCATGCTACAGAAACCGGAGTAGGCTTGTAAACCGACTTTACTTTTTACTACATTTGAGAACATTATACTGTAGTCTTGTCAGACCATACTGCTCGAGTCTTCATGTGAGAACTGGAATCCTCATACGCAACGTAATATTAATAAAATAGAGGCAATACAGAGGAGGGCAATTAGGTTTATTCTTAAATCTGACGAGGATTATGATATTAGATTAAAGAAATAAAATTAAAAGGTTTATTTCATAGAAGATACATCAGGATGTTGTTTTTTTATTCAATTTAATGAAAGGGCATTATGATATGGACATTTATAATAAGTTGTTGTTCTGTAAAGATCGTAGTGTGGATTATAATTTAAGGAAGAATGATTCTCTTGACCTGCTCAGCAGGTATAGTAGAACCGAAATATATTTAAAGATAGCTTTTTTATCCGTATTATTAATGAATGGAATAGTCTTCCTAATAATTTAAAGGATTCTGTCAATATTTCTAGCCTTAAATATAAGTTCACTTCATTTTTTGGTAATACTTAGAATTTCAGATTTAATTCAATATATTATATTTATATTAAATTTTATACTTTGATAATTTGATATAATTTTATAGCTATACTTTGTTAGCTTACTGGGGAGCATCCCTCGTATGGTGTCTAGGACGCTTTTCCATGCTGCCTCTCCATCATCATTTGTTATCATTATTCATTATTTATTTATTTACTATTATTATCTATTTATTTATTTATTTAGTAATTTGGATTTGGAGAAACTGTAATAAAAAAATAATAAATACTCTACATTACTTATGATAGGAAATTATTTTACGGGTAACGTGTTTTTTTAGAGTATAATCAATTTTCAGTTTGATGAAATAGGTCAGAATGTAATTTGTATATAATCTAATTGATAAAATTGGAAAGTTGTCGTTTGAGAATTGATAACTCTAACCAAATAAGACATTTTACACGATAACTATTTTTAGTATCGAACCAAAAGTTTTTAAGGTAGAGATTATTTAGTACTTTGTACATAAAACATCTCTTTATACTTTGAGTAGTTTAGATGGTATCAATTAAGGTACAATGTTTACAGCTTCTCTTAAATGTGAAGGACCACAATAAACTGCTCAGTATTTTAACTAAGGACTGTGAATGTGTACAAGATCTGTGGCTAAAAGTAATAAACAATCACCAAATTTTTGTTTTCAATTTTCTAGTCTAGCTTTAAGCAAAAGAAGATAATCTCTTGCTTTAAATAAATCTGTCAATAGAAAAGGAAATTAACATTGCCTAGAACACCCACATCCACTTGCATCTGAAAAACGAATGGTTTATTTTTCGGTTTAGATTTCGACCAGAATAATTAGAAGTAAGAAGCGCGAAAGGGGGAGGGGGTAGGGGGTTACTTGTTTCAATTTTTCCTAGGTATGTGCCGCTTGCCTCTCTGAACCCTTTCCCCATTATAGTCAATTCTCTGACCAGTAGTAGACCCCATCCTAGTCACTTTTAGGTAAATTTAATTTTCGCGATTTTAACTTAGTGACTTTCGGTAACAACTTTCTAACCGCATATCTTCCTATTTTTTTCAATTCCTAATTGTTTTTCTTTCCCCTTAAATCCCGAAAATGTGCGACGCCATTCTAGGAACTCTGTTGAAAATGCAACCTCCATACAGTCATCCCAGTCGTGAAAAATGCGACTCCATCCAGCGGGATATCACCATTTGCAAAATACAAGGACCCCTCCTCCCCCCCCCCCCCCCCCGCCCCCCGCCATCAAAAGCGCAACTCTTAGTTTCCTCTAGAGCCTGGTTTAGGGCTCTTCGTTAGAAAAAGTATTTTTTCGTTTTTCTCACTAACTGATAATTAATTCATACTGTGGAATCTCCATATTCCAAGCCCTCTTGGCAAAAGTAAATTGATATAAATAATTTATCGGCGTTTATACAAAATCAGGAGGTGAAATTTTAAGAGTGTTTCACTTGAGAAGGGAGGCCTGTTTTGAAATGATTATGCAGGAGCTTTCAGGATCTGGGATTCTACTTTTTCATTGATTTTTTTTTTTCTAAGAAAAGGGATAATGACGGAACTTGATGAGAAGTGTCATGGAAAGAAAAATAGATCAATAAAGTGGAATAGAATGTAAATACTGTGATGATCGCTTAAGCCGCTAAACAAAATGTGTTCCAATTTTTCTCAAGCTCCAGGTAAATTTTACGTGCTCCATGGTCAGTGTTGAGCAATTCCCTGGTGACGTCGCCAGTAATTATAAATGACCCCTAAAGATCACCGAAAACATTCTCTTGATTCCCAAACGACCCACTTCTATTCGATTTGTACTATCCATAGGCTGGCAAAGGTAACTCGTCTTTGTATGCTATAGAGTTATGTACCACCTTAAAGGATTAGGTTTCTTGAAACAATTTTGGACACATTTTCTTTTCTCCAAAGTTCAATCCATTTGGACACCACTTCTTAAATTTTTACTGAAGGTGTGTAAGTCATTAAGAAACCAGTCGTCATTTATCGCCTGGGGGCGGAGAGGGGGCGGGGGCGGTGGAGGAAAAGTAGGAAGATGTAGTGCGGGCACTGACGAAAGTAAGGTATTGGCGAGTCACGCCGAGTTCGGGAACAGTGCTCGAGTGTTACCTGGAGGTAGTGCCGTTGCCTAGCACAGCACTCAGAGTTTTGGTCGAGCAGCCGTTGCCCGCTCCTGAGTACTGGGCAAGGGCGCCATCCAGACCGGTGCCTGGGCGCCTTGGGACCGAGGTTGTCCCGGACCGCTGTACAGCTAACCACTCTGATCTACTGGCGCAACTTCCAAAAAACGACTGACTGAAGACTGATGGCGTCAGATGCATCCAGACGCGAACGATCCTCCGAAATTCACATCGAATGTGATATTTAGTAAGGTGACACTTATTGATTGGTGAAAAAAAACAACACTAACAAATGGCGTCTTCGGAGGCTTCGACCGCTGCCAGTGGCAAAGAGGTGAAGAACAGAGAGAGGCTTATTGATGTCATGTTCCTCTGTGACGAGTGGAAATCTTCGAAGGGTGGATTATCCACTTTCAATCGAGAATTTGCTGTTAATTTGGCACAAACGACGACTGGTAGCATGAAAATCCACTGCTATGTCTCTAAAAGCGACGACCAGGACAAAGAAGATGCCAAACAAAACGATGTAAATTTAATCACAGCTTCTAGTGTTCCTTTTTCAGCTGACCCCCTCGAGTTCTTGAAGTTTCCACCCTCCGAGCTCCCAAATCCACATCTGATTATAGGCCACGGAAGAAAGTTCGGTGGTCCAGCGTATTTCTTAGTAAAGGCCACAAAGTGTAAATGGATTCAATTTGTCCACGTTTACTGTGAGGACCTCGGAAAATACAAGAAAACTATGGCTGCAACAGACACAATCGAAGAGAACGAGATGAAGCATAAGATAGAAATTGACTTGTGTAAAGCAGCGGATGCGGTCGTCGCTGTTGGATCCCGTCTGCAACAGAAGTACAGCAGAAGTCTGCCAAATATCAAAGTGGAGATTATTACTCCTGGAATCTTTGAAAAGTTTTCCGATGAATCAAAGTTCGCTAAACACAGATCAGTTGTAAAGAACTTTAAAGTGTTCTTGTTTGGCCGAGCTACCTTTGAGGATCTTTCCCTTAAAGGATACGATATTGTCGCAAATGCCATAGGTTCTCTTGGTAAGATGTTTGAGTTGACGTTTGTTGGCTCATCTCCTGGTGAGCATCAAAAAGTTGAGCAATGGTTTCTTGACAACACTCGCATCAACCGCAACCAACTTATCATCCGTGGATATTGCAGTGATCCAGAGGAACTAAAGATGACGTTCTATCAGTCAGACTTGGTTGCCCTACCTTCTGGTACCGAAGGCTTTGGGCTTGTCGCGCTCGAAGCCATTTCTTCTGGTACTCCTATACTTGTTTCTGGTGAATCTGGCATAGCTGAGGCTTTGAGAGAAGTTGAAGGTGGGAACACTGTTATTGTTGAATTATATGAAGATGCAGATGGATGGGCTCGGAGGATTAGAGAGATGGCCGAAGAAAGTGCAGAAGAAAGAGAAGCTAAGGCCAGACGGCTTAGAGAGAACTACAGAGAGGTGTACTCTTGGAGAACAGAATGTGAGAAGTTCAAAGGATTGATTGAGAAAGTGGTCGAAAATGCAAATGGTAGGTTGAGTTATTTTATTTTTGCTTACAGTTTACTTGTAGATGATTGTGATGTTGCTTTACAATTCTGTGTGGATCAAAATGTGAAAAAAATTATTGGAAAGACTGAACATTGTTTATGTAAATAGTGTAGTTTTTTTTCAGTTATTTGAGTAAATGATCTATTATGAGTAAACCAGCAATTACAGCTTCTCTTTTGGTCACAGTCCTTTTTTCCCACTTTCTTCTATCCTCCTTTTAATAATTATGACAATATTTACTTCATGTCATGTTGGTAACAGTTACTGTGATTTATCTATCACTGCAATCTAGTAATTTATTGAGGCTAAATGTAATTTAGGTAAGGCTAATACCTGAGGTCATGCAGTGCAGTGGTTTCACCACAGTAATGTGGGGAACCCAAAGAGAAATTTTGCAGGAGCATTGGAATATTCTTTTCCTTCGTTTTCCTTGCTACTGTAATTTGCCTGCTTTGTTTCCTTTAACTTCTTACCTTCCCACCCACTTTTGGGTTGGTGTTGATTCCACACATTGGTTTGTCTGTGTTGTTTAGATTGATGTTTTGATGGGCTTAGGCTTAGTTGCCATTGTGACTATTCTGGCTTCTAAGAAAGCCAGAGGAAGCCTTTCTTTAATCTGCAGCACCCAGCATCTAATCCTGATGAGTTGGTGTTGTAAGAAATTAAAACAATAAGAGGTAGCCTACTTACTTGACCTTGGCTAAGTCTGCTAGGAAATAGAAAGAAAACATTTGAGTGTAGTGGCAACTACTGAGATGACCGCTTTCACTTTATCACTGCAATAATCCTTATCCAAGAAGGGACTGTATTTATAATTATAAAAAATAGTAATCAAACAGAAAAAGGACAAGATGTTTAAGAGAGACACTAATATTGTGGCTCTCTCCCCTCTTAGGCCCAGTAAAAAAAAATTATTAAATTGAATACAAGTAATCTTCAATAAAATTAGTTTCTTACAGAAGGCTTGAAAATTAAATGCTCAGATTTGTATATATTGAAAATGTTGAACATGTAAGCATGCAAAAATGGTGATTTTTATTTTGGATGGGAATAATTACAATGATAAAGTTTCTTGAGATAAATTCCTATTAGTTTAGCTAGGATTGGATTGAAAATAATCAATGTTTTTCCCAGAGTATCTAGAGAGAGATAGGCCCTGACACATGTAGGAACCAGTTTCAACTGTTATCTTTCACTGGCTATAGGTTTTTGCATAGCATTTCCCCCCAAAACATTTGTTTTTGCAGTTTAAGGGTTTAATTGGTAAGAGGTGTAGAGTAGGATTAAATTTGACTGTTACAATTCTATGCAGAGTCAGATAATACTTTTCATTGTAAATTATTAATTATTAAACTTAGGAGCCACCAAATAAAATAAAAGTTTTTTACCAATGCATTTTAGTATGTTATTGTTGTCCCTAAACTGAATTAAATAGTCTCTCTTCTATCTTTCTTCGGGACATCGAAACCTGCGATTTAACAGAGGTAACAATGATGCAAGAATCAGGGTACACATTGAGTAACCATACATGAGAGACAAAATAGAAAAGTTTGCAATGCACTGTTGGGCGATTTCAGAGTTTTGATCTGAGCAGACCAAGTGGATTCAAGTGGATTAAGGGATTGAAGGACAAGTGTTTACCGGTGTTTTATGAAACCAGGTTATTTGCACGAGTTTAGTCTATTAGAAAATAGAGTGTCGGCCGACAGATTTTTCGGGGAGCTATTCTTGAATTTTTACCGCCAAAAGAATCTGGCAGGGAAGTTTCCATGTAACCCTCTTTCATATGGCCTGTGGTTCTGAGGGCGTATAGATAGTAAACAATTAGTCGTCAACAACTGTTTGTTTTTCGATGCCTAAGTTTTAGTTGTTGACAACTAGGTAGTGTCCCTTTTCAAAAACAGAAATAATTGCCAAGGTTTTGATAATTTTTTTTATGTCTACTTCTTGTTTATGGCAAGTTGTATCTTACACACTCTTTTCTAATCAACAACAAATACTCTAGTCTGTGCAATGAGTGCACTAGACAGAATAAGTTGTCAATGGCATTTGCAGTCCTAAATTAGTTTTTGGAAACATGATGTCTTATTAGTATGGCTCTAGAATTGTCTAAGGGTATGTAAACTGAGGGATTCAAGTGAAAGTGGATGAAAACATGCATTTGCAGCACAATATTTACAATTAAGTAATTACACAACCAATCACCCCTATGACCAGTGTTGTTATTACTATTCCTGTTCATCGTATCACCAATGAATAATTAGTTGTTTCAAAAGCTAAAGAAAGAAACAACTATTTAGTTCAGAAGCACTTCTTGAGAAGATCAAAGCAGCAGAGTAAGTTCAATAGAGCACCCAATACTCAAGGCCTTTTGAATTTTTATTGGGCTGTGTGAAATGGGACTCAAGTGAATGTTAAAGGATAGATATATAGCTGTTTCAGCCGTGTGGTCAACTTGTTTTTGGAATCATTTAATCCTCCAAAACACAGTATTTTACAAATCTTAGCTTAACTACTAACAGGAACCTGATACAGTTTCTTTGCCAAAAATATAGAAAACCTGAGTCAAGCTTTCTTGCCAGGTAATGTGTTGATGACCTGGCCTAAATACTCAATGTAACCATGTTATAGTTTAAACACTATTACATCCTTAGCCCACCCCTAATGGACATATTTGGTCCAGAGTGTTCATTTGGTTGATATATGGGGTGTCTTCTGCTGATATATGTAGGTTGATATGACTTTTTTTGTGTGTGCCAATTAATTACATCTTGTGTTCCTCAGGAATGGCTTCTCTCCGGGATGAATCTGATGTGATAAAAAAGACAGCTGTGGTCTTAAAAGGGGGATTTGTTTCGAGAGGGAAAAAAACAGATGAAGTGTTCTTGCCAACTCTACGCATTGATTCAGGTCCAGAGCTGTGTCGAGAAATCTTTTTTACCACAAAAATGACACCAGACGATATTAAAGAGGTGTTGAAGAAAACCTTCCCTATTCTTGCTGACACTGAAAGGTAATATTTCAATAGTTGAAGCTTGTCTGAAGAAAAATTTGACATTTAAATTTTGATTTGTTTCTAATGAATATTTGAAAGAATAGCACATTTTTTAAAGTGTACTAAATTCCTAATTGTAATTTAATAACTATTAAAGTATTCAATTCAACAAATTTTTACAAGAAGATTAACTATAAAAATTAAAGTAAAAAAGCAATGATGTACTTTCAACTGTGCGACAGTCATTTACAGGTTAAAAAGTAAAAATAAAGTTAGCATGTTCTTAAATATATACAATCCATTGTAAGAATGCTTATGAGTCACTTGACAAAAACTCTAAAATATCTACATAGAAACAATACAAAAAAATGACATTTTGTTCATTCTCAATTGGAGGCAGTTTATGTTCTTTGGGTTTGAATTTTCCTTTGATCTTCTGACCATATGTAGACAGGCTGAGCAGCAGCATCAATCGTTTGACTGAGATCACCAAGTTGGTGTCTTACAGCATTTGCTGAATTCTGGTCTTTACATTAGTGGTAAGACAATTCTGATGGGAGCATCCTGTTCATTGGATAATTTTTTACAGAACATTCATCCTCAGTAACTGTCAACTTTCAATTGTGAATCAACAAAACATAGTTTATTATTTTAAGTGTGGTCTATGTGGTGTAGACTATATCAGCTTAACCTACATCAATGTTTGGAGTAACACAAGCGATCAACAGTCGGCAACCACACAAAGGATAAGCATGGAAAAAGGATCTGCAGACCATTGCAAGCAATTTCAAGATTTTGAAAGAAATGTTAGAGTATAAACTTGACTGTTTGATTTTTCAAATATTTTTTATTCATAAACTGATAAACTAAAACTGGACAAACAAAGTGACGTGATATGTGCAGAGCTGTTCAATTATTTCACTGTAATATTGTTTCTATTGCCCTATTAATGTTTCTTTTATCATTCATGTTGTAATTTTTTGTATCTAAATATTTGAGAGTTTTTGTAAGTATGTCATTAGCATTCTTACAATCAATCATATATATTTAGGTGCATGCTAAAAGTTTTTCTACTTTTCAACCTGAAAATGACAATGAATGGTCAAAACATCATTGTTTTTGGAACATTAATTAACAGTTGTCACACCATTTAACAATTTCTACTCTATCCAAACATTTCCCAGACTTCTCTCTAGCTTTTTGTTTGGTTTATTAAAATGAAATTTTGGAAGCAAGCTGGCAAGTAGCAATAGTAGAACCAAACAAAGCGTTTTAAATACACCAAGCACCATATAATTATTATGTTATCATAACATGAGCAAAGATGAAAATCCTCAAAGAGAAACTAAATGGACTGTCCAAGTTTTTGAGGTTTTTGCACCCACTTACCTGTAGATTGTAAGCTTAAGTGTGGTAACAAAACTCAGATACAGCCAACACTTACTATATAGTATGTACATATTATAGTTTCATGTTTAAAACCAAAGCAGAACAAAATAGGAATGATGAAAAATATAACCAAACTAGCATAATCCATCATGGCTAGCTCATCACGGTGATCTCCAGTCATTGCAGGGAAGCATGCAAGCCTCAGAAATTACATTTGCCTTTCAAGTGAACAACTAAGAGCTTAATCTGATATTCTTTCCAATGCATTGAGTGGAAGGACTCATCAGTCACAGAAGCCCAGTTTCATGGCACTGTCATCCCAAACAATCTTGGTGTTCATGTGGATTCGGGTGCAGTTCATTCATAACACATACACCTTGATCAGTTTGTTTTCTAATCATCATGTAAATAAACTTGCATGTTTTATGAGAAACAATTTAGCTGAATTTCTTTGAACATTTCACTTTCAGATTCTATTCAGGCAAAGGTGTTAAATTCGACCTGCCAAACTAATTCAGTTTGTGAACTATAATAATGCAGATTAGTAACTTTGGTGGTTTGTGAACTTTGATGGTTTAAATTGGCATTACTGACAGCTTTGGTTTAATTAAGCCATCAGATTATTTGAACTGTTGTAACAAGGATTCTGATTGGCTGGTTTAGCTTGTCGTATGAGAGTATGGAACAGGCTGACAACACTTATGTTCACTTTGGAAATTAAAATTTGTTTGAAAATAGTTATGGGTGGGGAATTTGACAGATTCTCTATTTAAAAAAATAATGAAGCCTTTACAGTGCTCTGTTCTGTTGTGAATTAAGCTTTTAGGGAGTGCATGCTTTAAAACACAGAGGAACACATTCATTGCTTCTTCATATGTTAGTATTGTTCTTACTGGTCAGTGAGACACAGGGGTAAAATGTGGATAGGACTTGAAACATCAGCAACAGAATCCATTGTTGTCTTTTACTTTTTTGTCTACTTCCATATGTAGATTTTATTGTGCAAAAGCGGTATTTAAGGAAGAAAAACTGTACTCCCAGGGAGAGCGCCAAACAAAACTGGACTTCTGTGGAGACCCCCGTATTTGGAGTGGAAAAGTCCTAAAGGAAGAGATAAGGAAAAACAGTTTATTGTACATCTGCTGTGAGGTTTGTATTCCTCAAACAGTCTAACTCATCACAAAGGTTTGATACTCAAGCAGATAAATTTGCTCTATCTTTCATACTCTTCAAGGTGGCTTCATGTCATTTTGTTTGTTATCATTTTGCCAGTTTATGTGATTTTGCTGGTATTGAATAGTAAGTAACTTACATTCTTTACCCTTTTTTGCATACCTTAAATGTCATTGTGATTGGTCAATAAGTATTGTAATTGTAGGCATTTATCGCATAGATCGAAGTACTAAATCTGACACCAGACCCGTATAATTGTGATTCCAATACGATTTAATCCAATATCTATGCCGCGGCACTGCGGACAAAAATACTTGTTTATTATTATATATTAGACTTGTTGCCAATATATAAGAATCCTTTAGGGAAATGTACAACTTGTTAGGTAAAATATAAGACTTCTTGAAGAAATTTACAATTTGTTGGATAAAATATAACACTTGTTGAAGACATATACGACTTGTTGCGTAAAATATAAGACTTGGTGAAAAATATACAACTTGTCGAAGGAAATAGGCGACTTTTTGAAGAAATACCACTTGTTTTGCAAACTAAGACTTGTGCGAAAATAATACTTAGCCCACAATTGATCAGTCAGCAGCCTCTCTTTGAAACAGAGGAAACTGGCCCTGGTAGAACTCAAAACGGCAGAGATTGAAGATATCTTCATTATTTAGCGACTAAATACAGGAATGGTTCTGACCTGCAATTGGATGATGAAAATAGTAAAAGTTAATAAGTTATATCTTAACTCCTTGCATGTGAGTATATTGTTTAACCGTGTATCTTTAAGCGGAATAATGAAATATCAATGCTAGCAAAAACACCGATGTGTTAAACAAGAAATGGTTACTTACATGATGAAGGGAAGGCCTTTCTTGTTGAGCGAGGTCGTTCAGCGATAATCCGGCGATGAGTAAGTCATCTGCTGACAAGTTCTGCTGACTAAGCTCATTTGGTCAGTCTAGGCTCAGTTCGGGTGAACGATCAGAGACTGGAGCCATTCCTGTATTTTACCACTGACAGGAATGGCTCCAACTAATGGTTTATTAATGTTTTTTTGTTTTGGCTAAATGATTTTTAAACTCAGATAAAATCGAAAGAGCTTTTAATTAGGTTCTTCTTAACTTGGATATTACAATGCTTGTAAATGAAGCCCTCTTAAATTGATCTGAGGCCATGTAGTTTCTAAATTTTATAATAATGCAGCAACTGCATGTCAGGTTTCGAAAATCACACAATGTTACATGACACTGCCACCAATATATTTAATTTACAGCATGCTCTGCTCGAGAAGTGAGGCTTGGTTGCAATCGAGGGAGTTTTCTTCGTGTAACACTGACTCTCTGGGAAAATTGTTCACATGAAAGACAAATTCATTCATCGGGCCCCTCGTGTATTTTTGCACAACACCTAAGGGAAGAAAGTCGCAGATTTCTTTAATTTTGCTTCGTAACTTTTCACAACTCCACTGGACCAGAAAAGTTCTCCGGCAGAGCATACTGTACAGATCGGTGGCAGCGTTACGTCACATTGTGTGATTTTCAAAACGTGACATGTAGTTGCAACATTATAATAAACCTGAGACACCACATGGCCTTGTATTAATTTATGAGGGCTCCATTCACAAGCATTGTAATGGTCAACTTAAGAAGAACCTAATAAAATAAAAGCCTAATAATAAAAGCTCTTTCGACTTTATCTCAGTTTAAAAATTATTAGCCAACACGAAAAAAAAAAAAGAAAATCAATAAATGCATAATATGAGTCGGAGCCATTCCTGCCAGCAGTGAAATACAGGAATGGTTCCAGTTTCTGATCATTCCCCTAAACTGAGCCTAGACTGATCAAATGAGCTTAGTCAGCGGAACTTGTCAGCGGATGACTTAGACATCACCGGATTATCGCTGAACGACCTCGCTCAACAAGAAAGGCCTTCCCTTAATCATGCAAGTAACCATTCTTGTTTGACACGTCAGTGTTTTTGCTAGCATTGATATTTCATTATTCCGCTTGAAGACACACGGTTAAACAATACTCACATGCAAGGAGTTAAGATATAACTTATTAACTTTTACTTTTTTTATCATACAATTACAGGTCAGAGCCATTCCTGTATTTAGTCACTAGAGATATCTTCTGTCTTCGCCATTTTGAGGTTCTACCAGGACCAGTTTCCTCTGTTTTAAAGAGAGGCTGCTGACTGATTAATCACGGGCTAAGTATTATTTTTGCACAAGTCTTATTTTGCGCAACAAGTCGTATTTCTTCAAAAATTTGCCTATTTCCTTCAACAAGTTGTATTTTTTTCATCAAGTCTTACATTTTGCGCAAAAGTTGTATATTTCTTCGACAAGTTGATATTTTCCTAAACAAGTCGTATATTTCTTCGACAAGTCTTATATTTTTTGCAAAAGTTCTATATTTCTTCAAGAAGTCTTATATTTTACACAAGAAGTCGTATATGTCTTCAACAACTGTTATATTTTACCCAACAAATTGTAAATTTCTTCAAGAAGTCATATTTTTCGTAACAAGTTGTATATTTCTGTGAAGGATTCTTATATATCGGCAACAAGTCTTAATAATATCAAACAAGTATTTTTGTCCACAAAAGCACGCC
Organism: Stylophora pistillata; assembly: GCF_964205215.1. Classification (NCBI taxonomy): domain Eukaryota; kingdom Metazoa; phylum Cnidaria; class Anthozoa; order Scleractinia; family Pocilloporidae; genus Stylophora; species Stylophora pistillata. The sequence continues at coordinate 9,234,957 of NC_142528.1, read as the reverse complement.
ATAGATATCAAACACGTCAAACTAAAACATAAACAAGAAAACCTAGTCTAAGGGACATTACAAGGAGCTAAACTAAAACTGTACAATAATTATTGTGGGGGTTAAAAATGTACAATAATTATTACTTAACAACACAAAGGTCGAGCGCTTAAACCCTAACAATAATCGATCAAATAATAAATGAAAACAACAAGGGGAGAGAAAAATACGCTTACTGATTGTCCTCTCTGTACGCCTTATTGACCAGAAGTCGCAAATGGTTGCAGATAACTCTATCGCACAAAACTCACATAGACTCTCCTTTTAGCGACAGTGCACGAGGTCACAATAATATCTCATCACTAAAACTTAATACTTAACTTAACGACAGTTACAAGTATTTTCTTTAGAATTCAATTAAAGTGATCACGCTTTGCTGATCAGTCTCTCAGTTATCAGCCAAGTTATGAAAAATAAACTGTTTTCAACTCTTATGTGATACATTATTTTCAGAGCTTCTCAATGTACACCTAAAATTAATAGGAGGATGATAGCCCTAGCGGTGAATGATAAGAATTAATCAGTGGATAACTTTTTCATTAGTACGTAATTTACTTTTTTCACGTGTACAATATATGATGAACCTCCCTTTAACTGGCTGAAATGGAGTCCAGGTTTAAATTATTTCAGAGTGGGTTTTCATATAATTTTCTTTCTTTGAGAAGCATGTTAATTTATTGTTGAACAAAGGATAATACCAATTTAACTAGCTTTCAATCATTTCAACTAAAATTATATTTAATCTTTTAATTTACTCCATAACACTAGTATGCCTATATTCTCCATACTTTTCTCCATACATTTCCATGGTACTGACAAGGAGAATTCATTTAACAATCAAGCTTAACTTCTCTTGTTGGTGATAATTTCCTTTATTCTCATGACCTTAAGGTTTGATTGAGGGATGATTAATTATTTTTGTCAGGGTAAACTACATGCTGGTCACTTTTTGGGTCAAAGGGTTAAAGTACAACATGTTAGCAAGCAATGTGCACTTGATTTTAACTGTAATAATAATACTTTATTCAATCAAATCACAAAAATAAATAATTTGAAAGAAAGGGAGACACCAGAGGTTAGCCCTATCGAGGGTGTTTCCAAAATAATCATCTAGTTAAACATCTATTTGAATATACAAAATATAAGAACGTTAAGTTGCGTTTTAATTATATACAATACTTACTATAAAAACTATTTACAATATTATACATTAATATTGTAAATGATTTTGTAAGGAATAGTGAATAGTTACAAACTCTGCTCCAAATTTGGACTCTACAGGTTCCACTTTCAGATATCAGGAAGTCATGGTTTGAACCTGTTGGCACTCAATTTCAAGGTAATCATGCATGGCAGTTTTAGAGAAGATTTTGTATATTAGTTTTCTTAGAATTTTGCTCTGTTGTCAAGTTGAGTTAGTGAGTGAGTGAGTGATTGTAACGATAGAACTCCAATCTTGACCCAATTTTTACCAAATTTTTATCAAACTAGTGCTACTTATTGTTTTTTTCCAAGTATCTTAGAAGTTTGTCCTTTGCACATGATACATGGTTGAGTTCTCTCTTTTTCTGATTTCTGGCTTACAGCCACCAGCACATTATGTTTTCATTTCTTGCTCTGTCACACTACGGAAGACAGCAGAGAGGGATAAACATCTCATAGTCATTTCAGGACTGTACACGATTTAAAACAAAAGTTTTCTCTGCAGAAATATCTTAATGGTGCAATTAGTGCATCATAAAACCCAGCAGAAATTTTTTTCTTAAAATGGAGAGCATTTTACTGTTTAAATCAGCAAATTATGTAGATCCACAGGTATCTAATCTTTTCAGTTCTTGCCATAATGCAACAAAAGATGATAATTATTTCATAATAACTTTACAGTGGCATAATCCACTGATATATAATTTGATTCAAAACTTTTCATAGCAATAAAATTTTTCCCAGACTGCAAACATGATTAATATGATGAAGGGTGGGAGTCAGGAAAGAGAGGGGCACAAAAGTACCAGTGGCAAGAGAAAGTAGTACAGGAAGTGGGAGTTGAGGACCCCCCTGTCCCCCCTTTCTTATCTGCAGCTTGAATACTTTTGTTGATTAAAAATCCCACCTCAGGGATCATACTCCAAATGTGAGTTGTAAATATTCTTCACATGGCTTTTCTGAGCTAAAAATAAGCTTTAAAATACTGGCAGATGTTATGGATTTTTGGGACAATTACAAACTTTTGAGCCCAGGGAACTTGCTTGTTGTGAATCTATACACTATAACTTGTACTTTTTCATAATTTTAAAAATCTATGTTATACTTATACCTGAGTGTTGAGGTTATTATTGAGAAAGTTAATTCCTTGAAATTGGGATACTAATTTTTACTTTTTCTTTCAAATCAATAGATGTTGAGTTAAACATTAAAGTTTATGTTGAACAACTTAATCTAGGAACAACAGATTTAAGAAGAGTCCTGGACAGAATTGCAACGAATTACCTCCAGACTTCACCACCACAGTCTAGGGAAGAGTTCTTTAGGTTTCTGGAGTACATGGAAGCAGTGAGGCTGATCATCTCAGGTCATGAAGGTAGTTTGATGATATCAGTGAAGTTGATTCTCTTGAATGTCAGGGAAGTTGTAAGAAGGTCACTTATATGGCATTCTCTTTAAATTGGTTTAAGATTCTAATTGAAAAAGAAACTGTATATATCAGAATAGCATGTATAGCTTTCTTCGATAACGATCATAAGTGATAAATGGGACAGCCAATACAAACAGAGTATTATACCTTAACATGACTGTGATATGTGTTAGATGCCTATTTCAACTTTTTACCTACAAAAACATGTTTAATGCCAATTTCTTTCTTTATACCTGTTCGGTAAGACACCTTGTCTCTCCATGTAGAGCGCACCACTGCTTCAGCTGGACAAAAGGAACCTCTGGAGAAATCTTAGAAATTAGAAGGCAAATCAAAAGCAAATTTAAATTAAATGAACTTTTGGCTGGAACCAGAAAAAAAATGCTCAAATGCCTTAATTTTTTCCCCCAGCTTTCCAAATGTAGAATATTCTCCACTCAGTTCTTCAGTTTGAAGGAATATTAAGTATGCTGTTGTGAGGGTTGACGGAATAGGTACATTTTAGTTTGACACATGAAAGACACTGAATGCTAATATTGCTCTGTGCACTTTTAGAAAGACCTTCAAGCCCATCTGTTATGTCCACCACTGGTCCTGAAAAAGAACTGGAAGAAATACCTAAAATTGCAACACTTCAAGAAAGAAAAGGTAAAGCGAAAAAGAATCTGGAACTCACATTAAGGCAAATCAAAAATGAGAAACTAAATTTATATACTGGCAGATGTTATGAATTTTTGGGACAATTACAAACTTTTGAGCCCAGGGAACTTGCTTGTGGTGAATCTTTACACTATAACTTGTACTTTTTCATAATTTTAACAATGTATGTTATACTTATACCTGAGTGTAGAGGTGACTATTGAGAAAGTTAATTCCTTGAAATTGGGATCATACTGATTTTTACTTTTTCTTTCAAATCAGTAGATGTTGAGTCAAACATTAAAGTTTATGTTGAACAACTTAATCTAGGAACAATAGATTCAAGTGGAGTCCTGACCTCAATTGCAATGAATTACCTCCAGACTACACCACCACACTCTGCTGAAGAGCACTCTATGTTTGTGGAGTACATGCAAAAATTGAAGCTACTCCTCTCAAGTGTTCTAGGTAGTTTGATGATTTCAGTGAAGTTGATTCTCTTGAATATCAGGGGAGTTGTGTGAAGGTCACTTATATGGTATTCTCTTTAAATTGGTTCAAGATTCAAACTGAAAAAGAAACTGTATATATCAAAATAGCATGTATAGCTTTCTTCAATAACGATCATAAGTGATAAATGGGACAGCCAATACAAACAGACTATTATACCTTAACATGACTGTGATATGTGTTAGATGCCTATTTCCAACTTTTTACCTACAAAAACATGTTGAATGCCAATTTCTTTCTTTATAACTGTTTGGTAAGACACCTTGTCTCTCCATGTAGAGCGCACCACTGCTTCAGCTGGACAACAGGAACCTCTGGAGAAATCTTAGAAATTAGAAGGCAAAGCAAATTCAAATTAAATGAATTTTTGGGTGGAACCAGAAAAAAAAATGCTTAAATGCCTTAATTTTTTCCCCCAGCTTTCCAAATGTAGAATATTCTCCACTCAGTTCTTCAGTTTAAAGGAATATTAAGTATGCGGTTGTGAGGGTTGACGGAATAGGTACATTTTAGTGTGACACATGAAAGACACTGAATGCTAATATTGCTCTGTGCACTTTTAGAAAGACCTTCAAGCCCATCTGTTATGTCCACCACTGGTCCTGAAAGAGAACTGGAAGAAATACCTAAAATTGTGAAACTTCAAGAAAGAAAAGGTAAAGTGAAAAAGAATCTGGAACTCACATTAAGTCAAATCAAAAATGAGAAACTAAATTTATACACCAGTAGATGTTGCAAATTTTTTCAGACAATTACAAACTTTTTAGCCCAAGGAACTTGCTTGTGCTGAATCTATACTGCAACTTGTAATTTTTCATAATTTTAACAAATTGAATGTAAGGTATACTTGTTCTTCCATCGTAGGTTTAAATACAACTGTATAGATGCCCTTTAGTTTATGTAATATCCTGGAAGAGCACCTGCCACTAGAGTATTATTGGCAGGTTTTTCTCCGAGAGAGCAGAATGTAGATTCCTTGTATTGGTTATCGTCTTTTGTTGATGTATGACTTAATGCTATCTATGGCTTCTTGTGATTTTTTCCTTTCTTCAGATGGGTTACTGTTATTACCTGGGTTTTGTTTTCTGTTGTGAAACTCAGTTATAAGGGATCTATGATAGGTTTCATCTGATACAGCACGTCAGACCAAATCTTGACACTTAACGGGATTGTCTTAACTTTGACTGGTTAATTTTTTCTTCTTTTCATGATTGCTTCTTCTCGAAAAGAGTCATTGTGGAATAACAAGGTCATGGTAAGTAGGTAAGTATACTTAAAAAAAGGAGCATAGTTATTAAATTTCTAGCCCTTTGGTCGGCTAAACATAGCTATGTAAACTGTAGCTCCAATCTCATTGCCTAACCTTAAAAAAATATGTTCATTGAATTTGTTATCAAAGTGAACAAAAATATTTCTGTGAGCAAGCCATAAAGAAATGATGGAAAAGAGTAGAGTTTGTTCCCATAAATAGTTAAATAATCAAAAGAAATCACTTTGAGTTTAAGGGGATGAATAAATAATTTGTTTTGTTATATTCCCCCAAGCCTCAGAGCCATGTTACAGTTTTGATATATCGAAAATGGCCTATTTTACAGCAGCTCTTATTTTACAGAAGCAAGATTTCCAAAGAAGGAGGAATACAAATGGTCCAAAATGTCCCATCGCGCCTGATTATTCCTTCCAAAGCTCTACGAACACCTACAGAGGTCACATGTTCGATATGGCATCCACACATTCTATCACCACCCCTTGGGAGAAATGAGGCCTTGGTAAGCAGTGTGATAGAACTAGCTTGTGGAAGCCTATCGAGTACAAAGAAAAGTTACAAGTTTAATGAGAAAGTGAAGTTGGCTTTATCCCACAGTGCTAGTGACATTAAAGGATACGAATTGGTGATCAAAGAATTGATCAATGAGAAGACCAATGATTGGAGAGACTTGGAAACGAAATGGGCTTGGAAACCGTCAGGTGGAGGATTTTTTGTTATTTATATAATGATGTTTTCGTATAGCCATTCTTTCTTTGTTTTACCTCTTTCGTAAAAAAGGCAGTAAAACAACACATCCTCAAACTATCCTGTAAGTAAAACTGAAGGGAAAGTCCCATTAAGTGCTTTAGTAGGCATTAAAAAGTGGGTATTAACAGATCTATTTTTCCTCAGGGAGTATCTAAGTTGAAGAGCTTCCTTACCCTTTTGTGTGCCTCTATGTTTAGGCTGAAAATGGTACACCTTTCTGTTAGATGTTAGATTGGATTGTTCTGCACGTCTTTCGCCCTTTGCACCAAACTACCGAAAACTTTTACAGTATAACATGAGACTTTCTTGCAAACTTTATAATTGATTAAAGTAGCTCATTCTCATTTCATTTTTTTCTTGTGCGATCGTCCAATTACCACTTCAGATGTTTCACTTCTTCGAATTAACAAATCGACAGTGGTTAGTGGTCTTTACTCTTATCAACAATGATATCGGTCATCACAGTGGTCAAAATGTTGTGCGCCTCGTGGGTCCACAACAAATTTTGACCACCGTAATAACGAATATCATTGTCGATAAGAGTACAGTCCACACTAACCACAATTTGTTTTGTAGCGCAATGTCGACGTCAAATAGAAAGATTCTTTCAGAACGTGACACGTTGCGTAACGTGTTGATGCGAGCAACGTTCGACAACGGCAAATGAGCCAATCAGATTGCGACATTACAATTAAGGTAAAATATGACAATGGAGCTGGCACATCTAAATGTGAACCGGAAGGAACAGAGAAAGTAGAGGGTTTCTTGATTGTCACGAGAAAGTTGTCACAACTTCTAACTCATTACAGATGTCAAAGATGAAAATTCCAGATTGGAAGAATTCCCAGACTGGTTATTTCCATTTGCGGAGGCAGCAATTACGAGTTTTTCTTCATTTGCGGTTGTCTGGCGTCTCAAGTCTTTTACGTTTCAAAACATTTCGACATTGTCATCTTCCTTTGCCTGCATTCTGTCAGACCACCCGGGAGTGAGTGTAACATTCCCTGTGAGTTCTCTCCCTTCAGGAAAAACCATCGCTCTCACTGTAAAGGTACTTTTAGATCATTTTTAACAGACTTTTCTCTAACATTTTACTTATTAACTTAAAGTGACGGCAGATTAACCAGCCTACGCGCCGGATCCGATAAACATGATCTTACCTCAGTTTGTCAGCGAATTCTACGAGAAATAATTGTCCCTTACGAATGCCTCACCAACTTTTTATGAAGTTGAGATGCTTTGGACTTTGCAACATTACACACAGAACAGTTTCTTCTAATTCTAATTTCATTTTTATTTGAAGGTGCAAGAGATTCCACGAAGTGATTATAAACGGAAAGAATTACCAGTTGCCGGACCAATTATTCATATTTCACCTTCCCAACCAGTTCATCTTTTAGCGCCTGCAAGGCTCACGATCCCTATTACGCTTCGTGGAGACAAACCCAAATTTCCAGATTATTCGGCCACTTACGTCAGGATATTTTGCCGAAGCTCTGAAGATGAAACAGAATGGAATGAAATCACAGAGCAGTTAGTGGAAAATGTTGTGGTTCTTGAAAATGGGAGAGTGACTTTTGCAGTAAATCACTTCTCAGAGTAAGTATACTCTTGTGGCCTTTTAAGAAGCAGCTTGAATAAACTGCAAAGCTAAGCGTTCGCGAAGGAAACGCCGTAGGTAATCAGAGAAAAGGCATGTGTAGGTGAGGCATTCAAGTGTGCAAAAATATATCGTCTTCGTTCGAACCAGCAAAAGAGACTGAAAACAAAAGCGATAAAAATCAAGCAGAACCAGTGATAAACTGCAAAACTTTCGCGCAGGAAAGGCCAGGGGAATCATAGAAAAGACATGCGTGCACAAATATGTCGTCTCTGGAAAAAAAAAAAAACAAACAAACAAACAGCAACTATGGAAACTAAGTAAACAACCAGTCCAACGAATATCAAATCGACCACATTTTTTATAGTATATATATTTGGTGTTATTATGTATATACTTTATATATATATATATAAGTAGAAGCTTGTAAGGGGTCCCGCAAATAATGCTGATCAGTCTCAAACGCGCTGCCTGGAGGATCACTGAAGCGATCGTGGGCTCTTGAAATAACGTAAATAAGAGCAGAAATGTAATGGTCAAGAGGCCAACTCCAATGTAGCTTTGTTGGTTTATTAGCTCGACGTTTCGACCGTCTCGGTCTTCCTCAGGAGCATACTAATTACACGACCAATATTCAAATTTAAAATTCGTGTCAACAGTAAACATGTCATGACGTAATAATATAAAAATAGAATAGATAACAGCGAAACGTGTTATGGTGTCTAAAATAGATAAGTTAAAGTAGTTATAATTCATGTAGTAAGCTTATTGATAGTAGGATTGAGTCTTAAAATCCAATAATTTTCTCTTGCTTTTCTGATTTCTTGATTTTGACTTCTAACTTTTTCAATAACCGTAAGTTTAAGATGGTCGACTCCACAGTTCTTAAAAAGTCTGACAGAGGGTATGTTTTTATGTCCACCCTTGATGTCGCTACGGTGTTGATTGCCACGGTGGTGAATTGGGTGACCTGTCTCGCCTACGTACTGATCGTTACATTTGCTGGATTCTATCAGGTATATCACATTGCTAGTCTTGCATGACGTGTGTTGTCGCAGTATTATCGTTTCTCCTGTTGTGCTGCTTTTAACTGACCCTGTAAATTGCCCGTATGTTTTGCAGCAGTTGCATCTTAGGTCAGCCCTACAGGGCCAGAATCTGGGACTAGTGGATTGCAATGGTTTCTGCTTTTTATGTTTATGAGAGAAATGAATTTTGAGATTTTTATTAGTTTTGAATGATCGACCACAGATTGTACAATAAGCTTACTACATGAATTATAACTCCTTTAACTTATCTATTTTAGACACCATGACACGTTTCGCTGTTATCTATTCTATTTTTATATTATTACGTCATGACATGTTTACTGTTGACACGAATTTTAAATTTGTATATTGCTCATGTAAATAGTATGCTCCTGAGGAAGACCGAGACGGTCGAAACGTCGAGCTAATAAACCAACAAAGCTATATTGGAGTTGGGCTCTTGACCATTACATTTCTGCTCTTATATATATATATATATATATATAACAAGTTGATCTGCAGAACTGCTTTCAGAGTGCTCAATAGTGAGCTAGAACGTGTTATAATTGAGAACGGGATGGTCAACTGAAGATTTGGCTTGGCATTTATTACTATTTAGTTTCATACCACACAGCCTGTGTGGCACTCGTCGGATAAAATTGTCAAATGCGAACTTACAACGTTGCACTGATTTGAAATAACGTTCACCGATTCGAAATAACGTGATACCTACCATATCTGGGTTCCCTGCCTTACGCGCGCGCAATAAAGGTAAGGGCTAGAAATAAATAAGTAAATAAATAAATAAATGAACACAGACACTAAAACATGGCAATGAATAAACACAGACGTGCGTGCATTAAAAGTAAGGGCTAGAAATAAATGAAAAAACCGACACTATTGCGTGCCAGGGTAGGTATTGAAATTTTTCTGGAGGAATTTCTTAGCATGTCTACATGAGGCTAACAGTTCATTTCGTTTGTTAAGAGAGGCTAAATCGGGTTTGCAAATTATAAAGTACTTCTCCCAGAGACATAAGTTACAGCGATTTGAGACAGGGCTGTATGGAGCGGCCTGCTTTAGAATCTTCCAAATCGTGTAATCTATGTTCTTGTCTTTTAGGTTCCAGATATGTTTACTTAGTTCAGTGCTGTGTCTTTTGCTAGAGTGGTTGAATGAAGCTTTGTGGTTGGCATATCTTATCTTGAAGGAGATACCAACATTGGCGGAGCGTTTATTAACCTTATTGACAAGTGCTTTCCAGTCACCCACAAACTGAGGAAAATTTTCAATAGAAACACCATTAAACTGAGCTACTCATGCACACCCAATATGAAACAGATCATAGACGGGCATAACAAAGCCACAATCAAGAACGCAAAAATGTCCGAAGAAAGCCGCCCCCAAAGATTGTGCAACTGCAGAAACGAAAACGAATGCCCTTTAGGAGGGGAATGTTTGCAAAGCGAGGTTGTCTACTAAGCCACAGTCGCTACCAGGGAAGAAACTGAAACGTACGTTGGCCTCACAGCGACAGATTTTAAGACTAGATGGCCCAACCACCGAATGTCGTTCAACCACGAGAGACGGCGGAATGACACAGAGCTGAGCAAGTACCTGTGGAAACTCAAGGAGAAGAGGGAAGACTATTCGATTTCATGGAAAATTATTGCTAGGGCTAGAGCATATTCCAATGCCACAAAACGTTGCAATTTATGCCTCACTGAGAAATTTTTTATCTTGTCTTATCCACATGAAGCCTCTTTAAACAAGCGAAGTGAAATAATATCCAATTGTAGACATCGGCGAAAATATATTCTCAAGTATTCTTAACGCTATTATCGGCGCGCGCACGGTTTTCAAGATTTGAATTTTTTAAACAATGTCATGTGATCACGTTGCTGAGTTAGAGTTAACCGTCACGATGCCTCAGTGTGTATGGAGTTTGACTGATGATTGGATCAACTTTTGTTGGTCTACGAAACAGGCTGTATTAAAATCCGTATGTGCATAACTTGAGAAGTCCATTTGCTACTGTAATCGTTCCTTCATTGTCGAGCACTGTCCTGGATCCTTCGTTGCCTATTTCGAAACAGTACTGTCTGCAGTTAGTTATATATATATATATATATATATATATATATATATATATATATATATATATATATATATATATATATATATATATATATATATATATATAGATCAGTTGTATATATTAAAAACTTTCATCGACTTTTCCGGGGTCTGAGTTGATAAGTTAATGTGTGGTATTGCTTGCTTACCAAAGGAGGCACGAGTTCGAATCTCGTCGAAGCCTGCTTTGCCTTGTGAGTCCACGACATTTTGACCACTGTGATGACGAATATCGTTGAAGATACGAATCCAGACCACGGTGTCGATTTGTGAATTATTTGCTTGATTTTCATCGGCAGGTCAAATGAAGTTTATTTCATTACATGTTGTCATAGTAAAGACAATTCATCCTGGACTTATCAGTTCATGATTCTAGGATGCCAACTTTCTGATTTGTTGATTAGTGATCGAAACTGTACTCTTTACTCAGGTGACTCTTGGCCTTAAAAAGATATTGTTAAGTTTGTGTCGTTTTCCCATAGGTACTGGGTTTGGATTGACTGGATGAAACTACCCGTTGTTATCCTCAAGAATTTTGCCGTTGATATTTGTAGAAAACTCATGATAAAGCAAGCAGGATTTTTAGCCTGGTTATGTGATGCAGGAAAACCCACCTACTTGTTGACTCTTTGCTGCTTCCCACTCCATCTTAAAGGTCAAGTGCGTACTCCTCTATCTCCACCTCATCGCGTTTGTGCTCAAGGCGGAGGAAACTCGCTTAAGCCACTGTGTAACGAAGACTGGATGTCTGTGTCTCTTTCCGAAGCATTTACTGTGATGGGAAAAGAAACTCTAGACAACTTTTTGAAGTAAGTCTATTGATTTTTGCTCATCCTATCTCCATTGTGTCCGCCATCTTGGAGCACAAGCGCAAGGAAAAACATGACTGTGCCTTGCCCACACAAGAAGAAATACCTATTATTATATCTTCGTTTAATTTTGTTGTGTCAGGTTTCTTGGAGATGAACCTTTTGAACGAAGTTTGCGTGTATCCATTAGCGACCTCAGTAACCTGCAAGTAGAGTTGTACACAGTAGAGCAATACCATTATAAAAGGGAGATATTATGCACGCTGCATGTCATTGCGACCTTTCCAGATCAGGTATGTCTTATGAAAATTGAGAAACTTGAACTAGCGGAAGTTAATGTGGATTAGAAGCTGTTTTGGAACTTAATTTTTAAAGTTGTTTCCCTTAGGCTGAGTAACTCTCAGGATTCACCCTGAGAGTTACTCAGGGTGAATTGAAAAGTACCTCAATCTGTGTGACGGTTTTACACTCCTCGCGCTGGCAAAGTGCGTCATTAGGAAGCATCGCAGAAGATTAAGTTAGCTCTCTCAATTAAGTCCTTTACTGTTCTTTTTTTCCACATTATCTTTTTCTTCTATCGTCGCATCTATTTTGTACTGGTGAGGTTAAGTAAGACTTAAATTGCTACCGTCAGAGCTGACCAACTCTTTTTGCGAGATATCGAGTCGTTCAAGCGGGTTATCACCGCGCTCAACTTATTGATCGACATTCAACACTACAAACGTCGCATAATGAAGATTCCGACCGCATTCCATTCACTCTCACGTTTCACCCTCACAACCACTCAGTTAAATCCATCATTCTCAAAAACTTTAAATTACTTCAAAACGATCCAGAGACAAGCACTATCTTTTCGCAGCCTCCGCTCGTTTCATTCAAACGCGACAAAAACATAGGCAATTTTTTGGTCAGAAGTTCTTTTCAGACTAATGACCAACCAGGCACTTTTAAATGCGCTCGTGCACGATGCAAAACGTGTCCTTTCATTCACAACACTGATAAAATATCGGGACCTAAACGATCCATTAAGATCACCAATCACTTCACGTGCAGCTCCGCCAATGTAATCTATTGCATAACTTGCACTTATTGCAAAAAGATATACATCGGCGAAACAGGCAGAAGACTAGGTGACCGATTCCGAGAACACCTTCGAGACGTGGAAAAGAATAACAAGGACAAATCGAAACCAGTCGCTAGACATTTTAATTTACCTAATCATTCTAAGCAACATATGGCAATCTGCGGTCTTTCCTTACACTTAGGTAGCACGGAAAGCCGTAAAACTCTTGAACAAAAGCTCATCTTTCAAACCGGCAGTCTAAATCCCACAAGGATCAACGAACGCTTTTCACTCCACTAATTTATTCGTGTTTTTCTCGTTGCTATGCTCCCACCAATAACGTAGCTCCATTTTCTGCCTTTAAAAGCACACAAAACCCACAATTCCTCCATTCGCTCCGACGAATGGCTAACGCTCGAAACGTCAGCTTTTGTATTCGTTACGGTGGCCAATTTACCATTTCAACTTTGTTGATATATCCAAATTATTTCGTTACTCCCACCAACGCAGCCCCAAACAGTTTCTTTCGAAACTATCAGCTTTTATCAAGTCAGAGAGGTTGCTGCAGCTTGAGTTTTGCAGATTATCAGTGAAAATTAATGGAGGACGCTACCACACTACGTCCTCGTGAAATCACGGAAAAAATCACACCAGGAATTGTACTCAGAGCCGCAGCAAAAATCGCCAGAGTGAATGGCCATTAAGGGCTTTTCTTTGAAAATGACCGGCAACCATTCCATCGTATTTGCTCTTATTTCTCCTCGGCTATAAGGGGCTCTAGCTAAGTCAAGGCATAGGGCGTAGCGTCTATCCTTAGAGAGCCAATTGCACTAAGTTGACAACCGTTTTCAAGTGACAAGGCTACAGAATTGATAGATGTAAATGTCAGATACAATATTTTTTCTTAGAAATTGAGTATCTCTGTTACAGGGTTCTTCCCCCAGGAACTTTCCCTCCACACCGCAAGTAGCCATGCGTGAGCAAAAGAAAGATCAGGTAATAAAAAAGCAACGTTCTGAAATATTACAAAAAATAGCCACAAGAAATTAGAAAAAATCAATCAACCTTTTAAATGTCTTTAGTTTTCAATGAAAGATGAAGTAGATATCCTTCCAGATCTTACACTTCCTAATGAATCAAACCAGGTAAGATTTATTCGAAGTTATGTCAGGTGTTATGTTCGTTACTTAACATTGCCCTTAGTTAGGTTATGTTCAAAATCGTTTTCTATCAAATTTGTCTCCGACGAAAAAGTGAATGATGATGACTGATTATTTGATTTTGATGAGGTCACGAGCTGATAAACGCCTCCCAGAAGTGTAGCAGTCATTATTAGTATATGAACGTATTTCAAATTGAAGAACTCTTCGCAGGAAAACATAAGCGCTTTCCAGTTTTCGTTTGAAAGAATCAGTTTTTTAAAAGTTGTCGTGTAGTCTGATCGTCCGGGTAACAGTAGTCCCGAGAAGATTGTTGCCGGTAGTCAGAGTGACTGTCGTTTCGATAAACTTAGCAGGATTCATAATCAGAGTTCAGTGAAGGGTTGTAGCCAGTCGACTGTTAGAAGTCAAGGGTGTGTGAATTGGTTGGTCACAAATCTACACCCTAAAAGAATCAGTAGGAAACTTAATAGTTAGTTCTTAGTATACATAATTTATTGCCCGTTTCTATAACTCAGTTATGATAATAATAAACTGTTATTGTTTATCTCGCGATGTGGTCAAACAGACAAACGATAATACCTTATTATTATTGTACCTTAACACGATGAACAAGCACAATCTTTTTTACTTAATTAACTCGGTTATGTTATTTGGTTATGTTAGGTTTGGCCGGAATTCAGCACAACTTTTCCCTCACCGCGAGCACCTGAAGAAACAGATCCAAGTATTTGCTCAAGCGAAGTTTTGAAAGTCACAATCTTGGCAGACGAGTGGAAGTCACTGAAAGGTGGATTATCGACTTTGAACAGGGAACTAGCCATTCATCTAGCAAAACGTCCCGAGGTTCGAGTCACTATCCTTGTCCCTCACTGTGCAAGTGGAGAGGAAGAAAAAGCAGCAGCTGCGGAACACTGTATTACTATTATTAGGGCCAAGAAACTTATTGCATGCCCTTCCCTTGTAGAATTGTTTTTTCCACCGAAAGACCTTCGAATTGATGTAGTAATTGGTCATGGCGTGAAGCTTGGTCAACAAGCTCAGGTTATTAAAGAATCTCATGACTGTAAGTGGGTTCAAGTGGTTCACACTGCTCCGGATGAACTTGGTATGCACAAAGACTATCCGAAAGCTGTCGCACAAAGTGAACAAAAGAACCAGGGTGAGGTTAGTCTTTGTGAAATAGCTGACCTTGTCATGCCAGTTGGGCCTAAATTGAATAGTTTCTACTCCACCCATCTACGTTCTTTCCACAAAGACCAAGATGTTGTGGAATTTACACCGGGAATCATGGGAGATCTAACTGATGTAAAGCAGTCACCAAACGAGAATGACGAGTTTCAGGTCCTCATGTTTGGGCGTGGTGATGACGAGGACTTCAAATTAAAAGGTTACGATATTGCGGCAAAGGCGTTTGCAAGTCCTGAGCTGAAAAACGATTCTTATCATCTCACATTTGTTGGAGCGGCTCCAGAAAAGCAAGACGAATTTGCAGCGAAGATTCTCAAACATGGCATTTCTAAAAACCAACTGTCTGTCAAAGAATATGTCAAGGACAGAAATATATTAAAACAGCTGTTTCGTCGTGTGGATCTGGTTATCATGCCCTCAAGAACAGAAGGTTTTGGACTCACCGCCCTTGAGGCCTTATCCGCTGGTTTGCCTGTCCTTGCTGGTCGTAACTCAGGTTTTTCGAAAGCGTTGCAGAAGGTAGAATTTGGAGAACTCTGTGTAGTTAACTCCGATGAACCCGAAGACTGGTCAAAGGCGATCAAGGGTGTCCGTGACAAGCAGAGAGAAAAGCGTCTAAACGAGATGCAGAGACTGAGGGCATCTTACGGACAGAAGTACAACTGGGCAGAACAATGCGAGTTTCTTGTAAGGAAGATGAAAAGGAAAGCTATTGGTAGGCATGTTCTTTTTTCTTTTCCATCCCTGCTTTATTCAAATCAGTGACAGTTGAGGCAATGACTTTTTTTGTTCTGCTATTCGTTTTTTTTCCTCTTTTCTTGTCCATTTATTCATTTTTCTCTTCATTCATTTATTAATTCATCCACTTATCTATTTCTTTATTTATTCATTCGTGTATTTATTTACTTATTCATAGATCTGTATGCCAATCTCTTCATTCCTAACTCTTTCTCCTTCCTTCTCTCCTTCATCTGTGTCTTTCTATTTTTCTCCCTTTTTTTTTCCTCCTTCCTATCGGTTAGACCATCTCTCTTTACCAATACTTTCACCACTGCTAGAAAATCCACCTACATTCTGTAAACCTTTAAAGTTTTAGATTTAAATCCCTAATTAATCTTGTACTTTTCAGAGAACCTGAGTGCATCGACAATAAACCTATGAAGACACGCCGAGAAACGAACAATATGGTGATTCAAGTCAGAATTTTTTATTACCGAAGAAACTAGACAATTAACGTCTTTTTTATTTTTAATTTTGTTGCATCAACAAGGAAAAGGTTTACCTTTATTAGGCTTTATAAAATAACCAGATTAGATGTAAATATATTAGTTTTGATATAAATTTCCTCGTAGTGCAATTTGATTGTTAGAGATGCGCAGATATAAGCAAGACGCTAAGTAAGATTCAGCGTCTTGTTTATATCTGCGCTTTTGCATAAATTTTCTCTTTCACTTCCCCTGAGGAAGGTCCGTAAATGCGACCGAAACGTCGGGAGCATTTTTATTGTTACTAATTTCAGAAACGCTTTTAACTACCAATGTAACTTAATTTGTATTTTCAAGTATTTTTTAATGTATCCACCTGGTGACAAACCCAGTTTAAATATAATTTCAACCAATCAGATGCAAACCAAAAACAATCGCGACTTGGTCACTTACGTTTTCCCGCGCTTCGGGCTGTTTGCGTTTTTTTTTATATTAATTTTTTTTACCTCGAGTTTACCACGGTTTCTTGAGATGATTTTTCTGCTTTGATTCACGGCTATGATGAAAAAAGCTCCAAGAATGATAGGAATTGTTTTACCACGAGAACTTTACAGTGATTTGTTCGAGCCTCTATCTCCCATCTGTAAAAATATGTGGCACTTCTATAAATGATTCAACCATAGTTAATAGAGGGTTCAACAAGCAAAAACTCGAACGAAACTACTTCATGAATTTAACACTGAGACCTGCAGTTGTCTCCTCAAAAACTGTCTGTCAACCCATATAAAAGAAGATTTCAAAACACGACTTCTTTGATGAATGAAATTGAAAGTTTGGTGCCTCACACAAGTATTTTATCTAGCCTAGCTATACACCGAATGCAAATATGGCGTCCAATTTGAGTTACCATTGTTCTGGACTGACTAGCCTGTCACGCATGTAATAATTTTTTTGTATTTCCAGGTGAAGACGAGGCCAGTGAGTCCATTCATTCATTCATTTATTTATTTATTCGCACTATTTCAAGAGGTTACAGTAGAGATTGCTATAGGTTACAAAAGTCAGAATATATAAGAAACAGTAAATTACATGAATGAGTCTAAAGTAAAATGTGCACGGTGACCAAAGGAGCGTACGCTTTCGAGTTTGCCAGAACAATGGCAATTCAAAAGCGCCATGTTCAGCATTCGGTGTATAGAAGGCTATAACTTTCCAAATACTTGCTTATATCTGTCGTTTTACAGAACAACACACTATAGTTGACACTCTAGCGGTGCTTGGAACAACATCTATGGGGATACGCCCTACTGGCCGGGAAAAGCGCTATCCTCAACAGTATTAAACAATTGTAGAGACTTGTCGCAAAGTACTGATGTGTATTATAACAAGAAAATTTTATTTAAAACGTGTAACGTGATGTCGTAGGAAAATATAATTTTTCAAATAAACATACCACCCCTAGGTTCTTATTTTATGCCCCACGTAATCGTTAGAAACCAATTTCATTTTTCGATCTCTTACCCACTGGTTAATTTTACCTTTTCGCTATTTACCGTAAAGAAGCTTCGAAAAGAAATATTAGAAATGAGACTTCTTGGAATTAGAATGACGTGCACGTTCCCCTGATCCCTTGCAGCGGTTGTCAGCCATGCAAGGAAAGTATCTAGTTGTGATTGGAACTAATAAGGATTAGAATATCTTTAGTAGCGTAGCAAATGAACACTGCAACAGAAAGGCGAGAGAGGAAGTTTGATCATACTTTTGCGATGCTTCTGTGATTCAATGCTGTCCCTAGAAAAGATAGCCAGTATGCCAGCCTAGCCTGCGGTATTGTGCACGATTTGTAGTGTCAAACGGCGGAGCTGTTAAGAACGGGCTGTGAGGTTGCGGGAGGCTTCATTGCCCATTTTCGTGGCACTGCTGCCTTCATTTTCACTGAGCACCCAGTAGAGCCGCCATGCAACTCTTAAACATGAACGGAACAGGTACACGCTGTTGCGAGCTGCACTTGACCAGCCTTGCAGGCACACAGATATCTCTGAGTCCTGTCCCTGAACCCTTTCTTCCGCGTCCTATACTTCATCTTGAGAATTATTCATCTATCACATCGCGAATCCGTATATTTGATCGAGACATCATATGAGGTCATCAGCCCCAAGAGTGCAACACGATCTCGTCCCCGAATGAAGGATTATCATAACTTCTCAAATGTGATAAAATGAAGTATAATCATTCAACATCGAGATGACCGTGAGTCCAACGGTAGACTGGAGATACTCAGGTAGCGCAAGTCACAAAGTAAAAAATGGCGGCGAAGAAGGCGTCCAAGAACAAAGATGATTTCTGAGATAGACTCATGGATGTTGTGCAATAAACTGAAACTAAACAGAGAAAAGACGGAGCTATTGATCTTGAGCGCACGACACCGTCCACCCCCATTAGTAGAGTATATTGATGTGTCTGGTGAGCGGATCGAGCCATCTCCCTCTGCAAGAAACATTGGAGTTATCTTCGATGAGCACATGTCATTAGATAAGCATGTCACCAGTACCTGCAAAGCCTGTTTCTTCCACCTTAGAAACATTAGCAAGATAAGGGACTGCCTATCTCTTGCAGATACTGAAAAGCTAGTTCATGCATTCATTACATCTAAGCTAGATAACACCAACTCGCTACTATACGGACTGCCCAAATTCCTGATAGATCGCTTACAAAATGCCCAGAATGCCGCAGCTCGTGTCGTCACTCATACAAGAAAGTACGAACACATCAAACCTATCTTAAAGCAGCTGCACTGCCTCCCAGTTAGCCAGCGCATAGATTACAAGATACTACTTCTGACCTACAAAGCGCTCAACGGCCAGGCCCCTAGTTACATCACTGAACTGTTGAAGCCTTATGTAACGACCAGAAATCTGAGGTCCTCCTCTAAAAATTTACTTAAAGTACCATCTGTTAAGCTAGCAAGTTATGGTCATAGGTGTTTCTCTTTTGTAGCACCGACTCTATGGAACTCTCTTCCAAACAACATAAGAGTGAGCGGCTCGCTATCACATTTTAAGACCAGTATAAAGACATACCTTTTAACTAATTTTATATTTAGACTACTCCTTACTGAGCTATTTAATTATATAAGTAGTAAGTTAGGCCGCTAGATAGTTAGCTAGTAAATTAGTTGATTAGTTGGTGAGCTAGTTAATTGGCTAGGAAATTAGTTAATTTCGATATAAGTTTCAAGTTTTTACTCTCAGTATTACAGACTACCTTATTAGCTAGTTTCTTTTACTCATGTCTTAGAGATTTTTATGGTTTTTTGATCATATCGGTCCGATTTATAAAATTATTGTACAGCGCTATTGGATAGTGATAGAAATAGCGCTATATAAATACCGTACTATTATTATTATTATGATCTCGATGCTCTGCTACAAGAAGCAACTAGTTTGCTTGGAGAAAAAAAAAATATCACGGAAGTGGAAAAAAGGCCGGAGTGATTTGGAATTTTATAAGGACTCCACCACTGGTTTGAAGAAATACCAGCACAAGTATCAGCCTCGCGAAAAAAAGGTGACGAATACGTCGCTCTGCAGTGCAACAGAAGAAGGTGAATTTATAATATTTTTATCTTTTGCAACACGATGTCCCCCTAAAATTAACGAATACAGTTAATTGTCAAAACGCCTTAAATTTACTAGAATGATTAATCCAATGTTCCAAACAAGCTGCTGGCCATGTCGCCTTAACAAAGCTCATGCAAGTTTTATTTTGACAAGACTCAAACCTTATAGATTGCGATCCGAGTTTAGATTGGGGAGATGATGATGTACAACCTACATGTCGTGAGATTCTACCACCATCAATTGTCAAGCGTAAGTTTTGTTTGGGACAGAATGTTCTTTTATCCAAACACCTGCAATACAACTGTTTTCACAAAATCCCACTTTAATGTAGATCAATCACTTTAATGAGATCAATCGTTTCTCATGCAAAGGTAATGATAAATTGCTAATAATGACTGGAAAAAATTGGGGTCCTTGTGCTCATTAGTGAACTCTAGCCTTTTATCCACCTATAGATCTCAATATCAAGGCAAATCTACTATATTTTCAATGTGAACATGCACGAGCATGCGCGAATGATGCCATCAACTATCCGCAGTAAGGGTACACAAAATGTGAGGAATCACCTTAAGCTTATTTAATAAGGCATTCTTGGGACAACTTGATTTAATGAAGTAAGTGGGGAGTGTAAAGAAAGAGAGTTTATTTTTTATAGGGTTGTACATTTCATTTGCCAGGTCTCAATCTTTGTTAGAAAGAAAGTTGGTGAAATCACAGACTAACTGGCATTTAAAAGAAGGGGTGCTAAATTATTTTAAAAAATTATGGTCATGAATAGAAGAGTTGGAATGTACCAGTATATATTGATGCACATTGTGACTAAATATTATTTTTGTTTCATGGAAGATGACCTCGAAGCTGCACTTGCGAAATGTGAGGAGGTTCTTTCCACATTTCAAATTGCATCTTCCAAAAATTGGAAAACACGGATGTCTAATTTGACCTCTAGTTGGGACAACATCAGGAAGCAGCTAATAGAGGCAGTCCTTAGCTGTGAGGGCCTCCCCTCTCCAGACATTTGCAGCATTTGTTTGGAAGGCAAAGTCTGTAGACGATGTATGGAGTGCCCAAAACAGTTTATGCGCCATTCATGCGGTGAAAAGGTTCACAATTCTTTGCCTTTTCATGACAGAGATACATATGTAAATGGGTACTTTCATGCTATTCCCCCAACTGTTGGAGTTGATGGAAAAGGTTATCACCAAATAATAGGTAATCTCACAATATACAGTGTCCATTTTTTTTAATTATTATTTTCACTTCATATGCTTAATTATACATTTTTTTAAAACCACCATATTCAAATTGAACTTAGCATAAGCAAGTAAAGGTGGATGGAGACTCATCCAACATGTATTAATTAGCTTTAAAGTCATAAATTAAACTAAGTGGTTTCTTAGAGAAATTTATGATGATGATGATTATGTTATATCACAATGCAAAACAACATTTTTAATGTAGCTTTGCTTCTCGCTTTTCCTTAGATAAGTCTTTTCCAGTCCCTAATATACCAGATCAATGTTCAAGTTGTAAAGAGGCTGGAGTCATACAACAAGCTCCGTCTTCTGGTTTCTTAATAATAGTTAATGAAAAAGGTAATAGTGTCTGTTTGCTTAAACTGTCCTAGATTTTTCTTATTTCCTTTATCTAATTATTAAGTGAATTAATAAAAGTAATATGGCTTGCTCTTTATCTCAAATTACTTTTTGATATGTCCTTTTATGGTAATCAATTAGATTGTAATGCATCATAAGAAGAGATTCATTTTATTAAAATTTTCATTAGTTTCACCTTAATTTATTACCTATAGTTATGGGAATTCCTAGTTGAAGACATTTTACTGCACTTTAATGTTATCATTATTCATGAAGTGAATAATTTCTTTTTCAGGACGATACGATTTGAACAAAGTCATAATCCAGTGTTCCAATTGCAACAGTATCATTCTATCCTGGTCTCTGATTGATGTTGTACAAGCAGGGTTTTGGTGTGGGAGTCCCACTGACACCAGTTATGTGTTTGACCAACAATTATTCAGGTTATGGGATTCAATCCAAAAAAAGAATGCCTGGGACATCAGAAAGCTCCTTTATTCATGGACTTGAGGATGTATCAGTTATGAAAGGAAGGGTATGCTTTTCTTTAGTTGAATTAATTTTATTTAATTTTCCACTTATGTTTCTGCATAATTTTTTGTACAGTAGTCTATTGAATGGTCCAAATTGTATTCTGACACATTCTTGCTTAACACATATCTTTGAATTGTAATATTTTAAGGACAATGTAGCAAATGTATGGGGTTACATGACTTGCTCTTGGCTCTGACGTAATAATCTGATTGTCTATAGATTTTTCACATATTTTTAAGTTTGGTGCTAGAACATTTCAATATAATTTTCAGGTTTTATACCTTGTTTGGTTTTTTTTGAGATTTTTGTGTACATAATGTGGTGGAGATCTTACTTTTGTGCTGTCTGCTGTACTTTATCTAGTATTTACTATTACTGACCTACCTAAATTGATATTTCTATTTTATTTTTTCAAACACCAACCATCAATCACAGCACATTTAGTAGATCTTTTAAAGAGTGGAAATTCTGCCAGTTTGAATTGGGTCATCTGCAAGGTCACAATGGGATTATTTGCCCTAAATGTTCCATCTTTCAGCACTCTTGCCATGTTGATGGAAATATGAAACTGTATCGTTACAGTTCATCTGGAGGGTAGGTTTTATTCTAGAGGAAAGGTCTACACAGAACAATGTCAAAAACACCCAACATTTTATCAATGCTCATAAAACTTGTACGATAGAATGAAGGGTGCAAATTTTGTAAATTTTACTTTTATTAGTGGCCTGAATACAAGTGGCTGTTGGTTATTGGATTACTTATATTTTAATTTGGTGTGTTTTGTTGAGTTTATTTATATTAAAGATATTTAAAGTTGAGGTTTAATCTTTAGGTTAGGCACAATAGTAACTGTTATCATCCATTGTCTTTAATAATATGCAGTTAAATCATGAAAAAATGATACAATCTAGCCAGTTATAATTGTTTTCTTCTACAGACAAAGGAGGCAATCACACTATGAAGATCTTTTTATTGCCAACAAGGGGGATGTTGATAGTCACATGAACAAAGTATATTCAAAGCAGTCCAAATCTAAGGTGTGTATATATGCAGTTTTATTCCGATCATTTTATACTAAGTTTATAGCCTCTTAGCAAGCTGTGACAAGTTTCTATATTTGTAGGATTGCATGAAATTTTGACTTTTCTGTTACAGTATTAATAGTTATTAAATGCTGCAACTAGGAACAAGACAATCTGTGTCAGGAATCACATTGGCGGGCTGCTTCTAATAAGGGTAGAAAGACAGCCAAACTAGATGAGACAGGACTTGAGATCGCAGGCTGCCGGCATGGTTTGGCACAGTGCGCAGTGAACATGGTGTAAAACATTTTATAGATTTTTTTCCTATCCAGGGGTACAGTATGAACAGTGGAGGTCCATCAGCATTCAACTTAAGGCAATTAGAAAACAGTGAGGACTGACAAATTAGAATCAATAAAATTCACAGAGTTGTAACTAGACCTTAATTAGTCAGTTACTTCATTTTAGTTAATTGAAGTTATAGACATTCAACTGAAAGGTAGGTTATTCATATCTTTTAGATCGTGAGGAGCTCATTACTGAGCATGCTATTGCTTGGAATCAAAGAAGAATCAATGGCATGGCACAGAGTCTGTCAAGACCATACACACGGGTCAGTATTTATGCAATATTACTATTGCTAAATAGCTATTAAACAGACAAAATTATGTTACCATTTGTACTCACGCTTTATCTTATTTAGACTTGTCCAAACAGCGTGCACACCTCCGCAAAAAGATTTCTTCAAACAAGAATAAGCTCTCTTCCCTAATAGATAAGTACAATCAAAAGAAAGAAGGCAATGAAGCTTTGCAAGCTACTGTCTCTGAAGTTATGAAGGGGAATTTCCCATTGGGAAACACAACAGGTAAACTTTGCGAATTTTAGTACTCAATTCAACTTGTCTCTTTTGTTGAGTATTTCAGCTTGTAGCTGTCATTTTTCTTCTAAGTATATTTTCATTCTATCATTGATAAAGTATTTTCTTATACATTGTACAACTTACTAATTTTATTTATAACATAACCAAAGTAAAGCACGCGCTCTGATTGGTCAATTTAGCGTCCCCCATTTGCCCATGGGTGTACGCTGCTGACGTGAGCAAGTGCAAAGACTATTTTTCCGCGCGCGATTATTTTTTCTGGTCACGTAAGATTTGTTAAATAAAAGGGAACTCTTTAGCTACAATGTATCAATGTTATGTTATAAAACAAATGGTAAACACCACAGCGTACACTATTGAGTTATGGATGCACTGGGGAGGTTTGCTAAGCACGAAAGAAGCATAAGAGTCGCTCGAGGCAATAGCCGAGAGCGACTCTAGCTTCAACCTCCCGCGTGCATCCAGAACTCAATAGTGTACGCTGTGGTGTTTACCATTTGTTAAATAAGATAAGACACACTTGTGATAGGGGGTAGCTTAGTAGCTACGGTCATTGTGTTGGTGTCTTAAGAAAGACACTATGCTCCAGCACTGCCCCTCTCAAGAAAATTGTACCAGCAAACTGTTTACAACTTCTAATAGATCAGTCCTCTTCCGAGGTGTCGCGTTTTTTCCTACTTCTGTCTAACTTGAGCACGCAGGACATTAAAATCAAGAACAACAACAACAACAACAGCAACAACAACAAGCCGCTTATTTTCTTTGCTTTTAAATTGTTATTTTGCAAATAGTAAATGCTAATCTAGGCGGGCCATTGATTGCTTATGCATAAAACTAGATCAATTAAATAACATTGATAACATTTAAGATTTAGTTACATGTAATATTATTATAATAGTTTCAGCATATTAAGATTGCTAAAACAAAATGAGGGGAGAATAATGAGAGAAGACACTGATTTTAATTACTTAAAGTTTCCTGTTCTTGAATAATCTCTTGTTTAATAAGAAAGGAATTTTCTTTGTCCAGCATTCTTGGTTATTCATTTTTAATTCTAGCTTTGAAAGACTTTTTGGGTAGCTCTCTTATATTGCGTGGTATCTCATTCCAAAAACTGGCACCAATTATTGAGAATGCATTGTTTTAGTAATTCAAGTCATTTTTCATTCGTCCATGTAGGTACACCAATGAGAATCAAGAAAGTCATCGTTGAAAAACATGAAATGATCACAAGATGGGATGAAGAAATTACTCTCGTAAAAAAAGAGATGGCAAACTTTGTAGCGTTCTACATGGATATTACTATTCCTCGGCTTGAAAGGATTGTTGTGGAGTTACAGGATAAGTTAGCACGTGAGCATGTCATAACCATTAGTCTTTCCTTTTCTTAACATTAACAGTTTGCTTAATAGAAAATAATCTTGATAAAGCGTTCTTGTTCTTTTTCCCTGTCAAGATCCTGAAAGCATTTCAGACGTACCACGCGACAACAACGAAGCATCTTTGCAACCCGAGATGGAAGAAAATGTAAATACCTTTATCTTTGTGTTTACTTATTTACTTATTTATTTATTTATCTACGTACGTACTTATTTATTTCTTTATTTCTTTAGTTTTCGCACTATCCTTTGCTTCGCAACTGCAGTACATTTCTTACTCTTTTGCAATACATTGTGCACTCTTTTACAATAATGTGCTTACGCTTTGCTTTACACTACTCTGCGTCCATGGCATACCATGCAAACATTTAGACACACTATGTAAAAGTAACGTAGCATCAATATTTTTCTCTGCGACACCCTCTTTCTTTTCATGTGTCTAGGAGATGAAGTACAGAAGTAGTTCAATGACTGCTGTGGTTCTTCAAGGAAAGTTGAGTTGTACCAAAAAGGGAGATGCCTTTTGCAAGAGTCAGATTTGTTCTGCAGCTACCAAGTTCAAAGCTGCATTAAGTGGTAGTGACTACGAGGAATGTCTGCCTTTGGAAAAGGGTGCAGAAAATGATGATGACGTTGACGTTGACGACGGCACGTACGACAGCGCTGGTGATTGTTCTGAAGATGAAATCACCTTTAATTACAAAAACGTACCAGGTGCGGGAATTAACGTTGTGGTACATGGTGAAGGAATTCCCCATTGCGATACATTTTCATGGAAATTTCCTGTCGAAATTAGCCAGTCAACGCTCGACGGCAGAAAAGGCAGTTCGGCTTGTAGTGTAATTAACGTTTTGGTACTTGGTGAAGGAATTCCCCACTGCGATACATTTTCATGGAAATTTCCTGTCGAAATTAGCCAGTCAACGCTCGACGGCAGAAACGGCAGTTCGGCTTGTAGTGTAATAGCTTTGATCTTTGCTCATGGAGTGTGGCATGAGCGGCTCGATCTCCAACCTACGCGTGAACTATCTCCTCTTTGGGTTATGTTACTCTGTGCATCAATCAGGGTGGGAAACCGCCTTTATGACCGCTGTCGACACAGCCTACCTCAGCGTTTTCTTTCAGCCTCAGAGGCAGCCACTGTCGCAGAACAATGTGTGAGTATGTCCGTGCATTCGCCCTTGGCTAGACGAGTTTGTGATGACCATGCTCCTACAACTCTAGGGCACCAGTTATCAGCACTGTGTGATGGCTTCCACGGAAATGCAGCTCTACTTATAGCCAACGAAAAGACCGTTCTCTTCTTACCACTAGCTGGTCAATCTATTGCCTTGGTGGACAGTCATCGTCATGGTGACTTTGGTGCCCAAATATTACTTGGTTATCAAAGTCGTTTAGAGCGATTTGTAGTTGCGTGCCAGAAAGTGCTCGATTTAAATGATGATACTTACTGCAATCTGTCGTTTATTTATTTTTAGGCCAGGAGAAGTCAGACTTGATCATATCTCCATTTACAAGCCTAGTACGCTGTATGGAACTTGTATTGAATTTTTCTTTATTTCAGCGTGTTTGAAAGTCGCATTATATACATTTTAAGTATCATAATATAATTATTAATAATAAACAATGCAGAGAGGGTTGCGGCAACAATTATTGGCATTTTGTATCAAATACTGAGGAAAGGTTTCTCCCCCACTTTTGTTTTGAAGGCGATCTATTCCGTGAGTTGATCATCGGTCTTGAATATTGAAAATAAAGTATATGTTGTATTTATTAACCATAATTCTATTTTTTTTTTTTTTTAGTTTTGTCTCGGAATGCTTTTATTGATTTCCATTTTCTTTAATGTTTCTAACTGTAACGGTGACATGGTGCAGCAAGGAGGAAAACAAGCAACATTTGCAATATTTTATTCAGTGCACCTGCCTCCCGGCTCACTACAATTTCCAAGTAGACTGTAAATTTCACGTTCACTTTAATATCAGCATTATTAAAATCGTCTATTCCACTTCAAAAACGTTCTTTTTATTTTGTTATAACAAGATGGACAAGCCCTTTGGGGTTAACAAGAACAGTGAGAGCCACTTGAAGTGTTGGACGCACTTTACAACAGGTTTCAGCCGTTATTGAACTCGTGTTTCAAAACCTGATATTGTCTCCGACGAACGTTTCTCGTGGTTATCCCTTGTAATATACCATCGAGATGTTGAGGTTTTTATTTTCTTTGGAACCCTGTGGATCGTCTCACTGAGGCCCCGGATGCTTTTTGGTTCCGCAAAGCCGTTTTTAGGCAATCTGGGGAATACGCCTGAAACTCATTGTATCAAGGCAAGCTCTGTTCATATCAACAATATGTGAATAAAACAGCTTTGTAATAATAAGGTTTAGGATTTTGCCACAGCTTTTCCGAGCGAGAAAACTGTTCGGAGCCTTCGAGAAAGGGGCCCGTGACCCGAGGCACTACATGCTGGAAAGCCTAGTTTTTGTAAAAGTCTACCCGGTAAACTCTCATTTCTTTTCATCGTGTAGCCGTTATTATACCAAAGGGAAGCTGGCTTTTTCCTCTGTAAGCGGTCAATTTACAACGTGAACTGACAAAATTTCTAAAGACTCATGGCAGATCCGTTGATAGGTCGATGATAAACAATCGTTTTCGATTGCTCTGTTAGAATTCGGTTGGGAGAAGAGGTCTCCATATTGCAATTTTTTAGCCTAATATTGCCTAATATACTCAATGAGCATTTCGCAACGGTTGGACAAAACTTAGCTCTTCAGTTACCCCCAACTCCAAAATGTTTAACTGATTTCTTAGGGAAATGTAAATCACGCGTATCATACTAATTTTTTCAACCTATCATTCCGGTTGAAATTGGACTGGAAATATTACCTATTCCCAACAATAAGTGACACAGCCTCTACTCCTGCCCTACTCGGATATTAAACTGTGCAAGTGACGTTCTACGTCATGTCGTAGCAGAAATCTTTGACTTGTATATATCACTTGGAATATATACAGCCAAAATTAGATGTGAAAAATCGCCCATACTTAAGGATATGAAACTGAACAAAATAATTACAGGCCCATATCTTCACTGCCTAATTTTAACAGAATTTTGGAAAATTTTTATAAATGAAGAAGACATTTTTTTATCGCTCTCAACGCGAAATCCGCGAAGAGTATTCATCCTAAAATCACTTAATACTTACAGCAACAATATATTAGACTCTGAGATACAATGAATATATGAAGATCATATATTTTGAACTGCGGTATTAGATACGTATGATGCACGATCCTCGCAGTAGATAGCGCCATTTAAACAATAGCGAAAATCAGACCTGAAAAAAATCAGGCCTGTACGGGACTCGAACCACTGACCTCTACGATACTAGTACAGCGCTCTACCAATTGAGCTAACAAGCCAACTGGGAGCAGGCCGTTAAGTTAATTCGTAATAAACCCGTGAAAGTGATAGATGAGATACAATGAATATATGAAGATCATATATTTTGAACTGCGGTATTAGATACGTATGATGCACGATCCTCGCAGTAGATAGCGCTATTTAAACAATAGCGAAAATGAGACCTGAAAAAAATCAGGCCTATACGGGACTCGAACCACTGACCTCTGCGATACTGGTGCAGCGCTCTACCAATTGAGCTAACAAGCCAACTGGGAGCAGGCCGTTAAGTTGATTCGTAATAAACCCGTGAGAGTGATAAATGAGATACAATGAATATATGAAGATCATATATTTTGAACTGCGGTATTAGATACGTATGATGCACGATCCTCGCAGTAGATAGCGCTATTTAAACAATAGCGAAAATCAGACCTGAAAAAAATCAGGCCTGATTTGCGAGGATCGAGCATCATACCTATCTAATACCGCAGTTCAAAATATATGATCTTCATATATTCATTGTATCTCATTTATCACTTTCACAGGTTTATTACGAATCAACTTAACGGCCTGCTCCCAGTTGGCTTGTTAGCTCAATTGGTAGAGCGCTGCACTAGTATCGCAGAGGTCAGTGGTTCGAGTCCCGTACAGGCCTGATTTTCGCTATTGTTTAAATAGCGCTATCTACTGCGAGGATCTGCATCATACGTATCTAATGCCGCAGTTCAAAATATATGATCTTCATATATTCATTGTATCTCATTTATCACTTTCACGGGTTTATTACGAATCAACTTAACGGCCTGCTCCTAGTTGGCTTGTTAGCTCAATTGGTAGAACGCTGCACTAGTATCGCAGAGGTCAGTGGTTCGAGTCCCGTATAGGCCTGATTTTTTTCAGGTCTGATTTTCGTTGTTGTTTAAATAGCGCTATCTACTGCGAGGATCGTGCACCATACATATCTAATACCGCAGTTCAAAATATATGATCTTCATATATTCATTGTATCTCATTTATCACTTTCACGAGTTTATTACGAATCAACTTAACGGCCTGCTCCCAGTTGGCTTGTTAGCTCAATTGGTAGAGCGCTGCACTAGTATCGCAGAGGTCAGGGGTTCGAGTCCCGTAAAGGCCTGATTTTTTCAGGTCCGATTTTCGCTATTGTTTAAATAGCGCTATCTACTGCGAGGATCGTGCATCATACGTATTTTAGACTCTCTTCTATAAGTGAGCAAAATTTCATGGCTTAACCATTACTGGTTACAAAGTTATAGTCACAGTCATAGCAAGTGATCCATTTTAAAACCATTTCGCTACTTCTTACCATCGTAGTTCTGTTTTGTGTCATTGAAATCTATTAATATCTACAGCTTGCAAATGTTTCTTTTTTTATATACTAGTGTGCCAAATTTCATGCCTACGCCGTGCAGGGTTTAAGAGTTACAGTTGTTCAAACGAGTGGACCCCTGTTTACGTCCGCCATATTGGATTTTTTTAGATTAAAAAATTCATAAAAAACTCAGCTTTTATCATTTTTTCATTAAACTTACGCCAAAGTAATTAGCATGATAATTAATTTACGAATATGGCAAAAAAAGAAATGAACTTTTTTAACTTTTTCGACTCTTTCCGCACGTCGTAACTGTTGAACATTAATGAAATCACTTCATACTTACAATAATTATTTTAGATGAAACCTTAATATATACGTGGACCAAACTTGGTGGTCTAATCATGAACGGTTGCAAAGTTGCGGGCGTTTAAGTGAGTGTAGGTTTTTAGGCCTTGGGATTGGTACCAACTGACAAAGTCCAGTTGTGTCCTTATAACTCACTCGTGACATTTTCACTAAGTCCAGCATATAGAAAATTTTAAAAAAATCTTTATTCGTAAGAGTTGAGAGCTAAAATTTTCAGAGAGAATTTTCAGGGTGATGATCATTACGTGTAGCAATTCTCTTATGATTTGAACTAGCATTTTTGATTTTAGAGCTGTTTTAGTTCTACCACTCCCGTCGTGGTTCATATGCCCTCTTTTTCTGAACCTTCTGGCTTCCAGCGCCTGCCCACGTAAGGGTTAGGAAACTTGAAATATACCAAATTGTTGCTCTATTAAAGAGCTTTCTAATGGTATATAATATGTTGTTGCTTATAAAATTCCATGTCAAAAATGTGCAATAACCTCGTTGTCAATTTCCCCTCCTCTCCTGGAAGTCTTTCTCCTTTTTTGAGCTTTTTATGCACATCGTAACTCTCTGGAAATGTTATGAAATAACTTGATACTTACAGCAACAATATATTACACTCTCTTCTATAAGTGAGAAAAATTTCGTGGTTTAACCATGACTGGTCAGGCCAATGCTACCCCTTGGCAAAAAAATCCAAGATAACGGACATGAAAAGGGGTGCTCTCATGGGAACTGCTATAACTTCCTAACCTAGCAAGTTGGCTATAATTAACCTTACTCGGAGCCTAGAGCATTTTGCTTAACCTTGCATTTTAGACCCAGACTTATTGGAACCCAGACATGCCAAAATAGACTGACTTCACAGCCGTGATCTGGAAACCCTTCGCAATTTGGGCTGTATTAATTAACATTGAAGAGAGCTAAAATTTTTTAAAGAGAATAACATTTTGAACACCGAAAGTATAACTTTGACGTTTGAGAGGTTGAAGTAAAGGTCTGTCAATATGAGCGGTCTTGTGTAAGAAAATTGTTTAGGATAAAAACAAAGTAGCCTCACTTTGGCAAAAAGAACATATCCATTATTATTGAAAACTGGATCATTGGATAATGGCATTCAAGACTTTTTATTGGCTTAGCTATTATGGTATATGTGCCAATATACCATAATCTAATATCTGTACATTGTAACATCGGGTTTCTTCTTACAAAATAAAGTCGAGAAGATTTCTGTCTAGGGGGCGTTTTTTTTAATAAAACAATTATTCCACTCGCGCCTCGTTGGCTATCTATCATCTCATATCCAACGCGCGCTCGTGGAATAATTGTTAAATATTTGTCCTTGGACACCATTTCTTCCTCATGGAGTCGTTTTCTCCGAGCGTCGCACTCGGAAAACCATTCCCTTCTTGGAACGGATAATTTCCGTTGACAAATATTAGTGCAAATCTTGCTGAAAATGGGCGTTGTTTATATGTTGCATTTTTGATTATGCATCCCGAACCTAACAGATCCCCGTCAAATGATAGCAATTATTTACAACCTATGCGCTAATAACTGCGTCACGTATTTTCTCTTGTACAGTTCAAAGGCAGTAGATCTAGGTCAAATGCTGGCAAAATATCTATGGTGGAAAAGAGACTGTTAATGAACGGGCTTTTCTGCGAATTAGCTACTGCGTTAATTGTTTTCCATCGGATACAAACCAAATGCTGTGTATTGAGGCTGGATGAATGACCAAAAACGCTATAAAAAGGGCTTTTTGGTTTCTGTGCGAGTCAGAGTCCCTATTCCCGGAGATGTACACAAGTAATCACTACTTCATTACTCAAGACCCTCTTTTTAATCAAGCTTTACTCATTTGTCGCTAACATTTTTTGATCTGTGGTATGCACGTAACACTACTTTGTCTCCCGCGATATACTTTTCGCACCTAAACAAGTTGGAAATAGGTAAGACAAAGAGCATCCCTTTCTGTAGATGACTGTTCTCTTCAGGATCGCCCAAAATTACTGGTGCTGGCACAGTTGGCTTTTTTATGTAAGTAATTAAAACACAAGCAAACACTCTTTCAATTTTATGGCCATGAAGCGTCACACGATTTTCGTCTACAATACCAACAGAGAGAATCTCGCCATCAACAACATAAACCATTCCATTACCCTCCTTTGCTGCTACTTGCCCACCCTCAGCGTCACCTACCAGACTCCCACTGCTATTTGTCGCTGTGTTCACATCAGTCACTTGGGTACACCCAGCTCCACTTGACTGACATGCATTGACACCTGAGGCACCACCCACACCAGCCACCTGACCACGACGCACACCACCTGCCTGACTCCCATTGCCAATTGCTGCACCCCCACTTCAGCCACTTGCCCACACCCAGCACCGACATTCACACCAGCCATCTGCCCATGATCTGCACCACCTGCCTGACTCTCCTTATCAATTGCTGCACCTTCCACTCTAGCCATTTGCCCATACCCATGCCCTGCGCTATATGCCTGACTCCCATTGCCAATTGCTGCACCTCCCACACCAGCCGTTTGTCCACACCCAGCACCAACACCCACACTGGCCAACTGCCCATGCCCCACACCACCTGCCTGACACCCATCTAGTCCCCAAGTCTGATCTGCTGGATTCTCTGTGGTACCAACATCCCAATCATGATATTGATATAAAACATTTGCCTGAAAAACAAACAACATGAAATATTCTCATTAGAATTTCTGAATATATATCACATTGCAGCAAATAAAATAAGGTCATAGGAAGTAGAATAGAGAGTTACAAGCCTTGCAGTTATAGCAAATAAACTATAGATAATTTATAATAAATTTAGTATTCATTTGTGATCACAGATGTAGCCTTTAAATACTCCACTCATAGGAACAAAGAGTGTGAGTGTGTGAGTGATTGTGATCACAGGTGATTAATAAATAGTTACATTCAGCAAATACAAATTTTCACTCGGGCAACTTTAACTACATTTATTTAAATTATAGTTGACAATTATGGCCTCTCATTAAGAAAGAAAAATTAACTTACTATAGAAGGTTTGGTAATTAGGTGAGGGTAACTTTGTCTGAGATAATGTTACAGGGGTCAAGGAAAAGTGTCTGTTGTTCATTTAACAGGTGTCTGTATTAGGCAGGCAAATGTACATAAATGTTGTAGTTTTTGCCTAGAAAAATAAAATAGTTGAACATGTATTAAAACTGTCTTGTATCAAGGGCGGGGTTCTGCTGAAAAGGTGATTTGATATTATTATCTTAAATATCCAAATTTAATATTACTATCATTTACATTTCCAAAGTATTCAAAATCTATAAAGACCCCTTAAGTACGTTATGAAGTGGGGAAGGGGAGGGGAGGGGAGTTAAACAGTTCTCACTCAAAAACAACATACTTCATTGAAATGTAAATTATTATTTTAATAATCTATGAAACAAACAGAAATGAAAGCATTTAATCTAAATAACCATTTAAGCATTTAATCTGAATAACCTAAATAACCTTTAAATGTAAGCTAGATATCTATACCTTCAATGGTCTTTTAGTTGGCCTGAAAACCTCTTCAGAACTTAAATCTGAAATTAAAGAAAATAATGTACATGTGATGTTCCTTATCGTTTTCAAAAAAAGTTCCTTGGCATCCTCATATTGGTATATTAATTACTTTAAATGGTGCCTGTAAAAGCACTCTATACAGTACAGGGAGCTTAAACCAGATTGGGCCTAAATGCAAAATCTGAAGTTAAAAACCCAACTAATGATTGCAATTTCCTGTTGCTGTCAATAATAATTATGGCAACAGCTAACAAACCTTGAAAAACAGAAAGAAGCAAAATAGATCGAAAACTACCAGTCACAACTGACAGATGTGACCTTTTGACCTGGTTGAAGTGAAGCTTTGTTTCCAGAGAGGTCTGCTAGCTACGATAATTGTCAGCAGTGAAAAATGTACCCATTGTTTTAGGTCTGAATTTCAGAGTATGCAAAATATGTTATTGAAAACTGCAATATTAAGTGTAGCACAGAACCCCTGTGTAATTTAAAGAGTTCCTCAAATTGCCTATATTCCAGATGGCCAGACTGCAAACCAAAAAAACTTCCATGAAGGAGGCATTGAAGGAATATTTCCTGGCACAACACAACATGTCAGATGGAAGTGACCTGCAAATCATTAGCATTATATCTAGGAGATAAGGAGCTGTGAGCAGTATTACTAAGCCACTTCAAGCTACCAAAACTGAGATTAATAGCTCATTTAATAGCTCATGAAATTTGGCCTGACTACAGAGCTCTTTACCAACCCATTATAACAAAGATTACTAAAGTTTCTGACCACATTTCAGACAATGAAAACAATGTAATATGAACCCTAGCAAATTTGTTGTAACCATTACCCAGCTAGTAAATAGAATAGAAATAACACAAAAAAATTACCGTGTCATTGCAGGGATTTAATTTGGCCTTGTCTACCCTAATTGAGTTTTCATTGACGCATTTCTGTCTGACATTGTCCACACTAGTAGTGATACTTTTTTGTAGGTTAAAATTAAACCAGGCATATTGGTTACTTTACGTTTTGGTTACATTATTGGTTACTTTACGTCACGTGGTGCAAAATCACAGGACAGTTATCATGCAGTAACCCCTGTCCGTGTTGATATTTATCCTCCGATTTTTTCCGTGAAAAAGAAACAAAGTCAACAAAGAGTTTCAACTTTTCCGTTCTCCTATTTACAAGGAAGGAAACCAAACTTTCTTTTTTTTTGCTTGCGTCAATCACATGCATTCGCCATCAGATCACCACTGGCTTTTTTACTGTGTTTACGCGCAGTTTAATTGCGATGTGAAAATTAATGGGAGGGTAATAAAATACATAAACCCCACTCTGGCTTGCTGGTATGTTGGCTGATAATGTTCTTGGCTGGGGGATTGCCCTCAAAATTTCATATTTGCCCTCGAAGCTTCGCTTCTCGGCCAAACATTCATTTTCGGACAATCTCTCAGCTGCGGACATTATCAGCCAACATACAAGCAACCCAAAGGGGTTTATTTACTAAATATACCCCATTCGATTTTATATCCATCACCCAATTTTATAGACAAGACAAAAGAAACGAACAAAGTCAAATTTTCAGGTCTAACTTTTTAATACAATCTGTGTGTCTTTTTAAACAGTGTTAAAAAGATACACCTTCTCAGCCAACTGTCCATTCTTTAGTAATTTGAATATATCAACAAAGTTGAAATGGTAAATTGGCCACCGTTACGATTATAAAAGGTGACGTTTCGAGCGTTAGCTCTTCGTCGGAGCGAATAGAGGAATTGTGGGTTGTGTGTGCTTTTAAAGGCAGAAAAAGGAGCTACGTGATTGGTGGGAACATGGCAACGAGAAAAATTTATTTGTGTTTTTCTCGTTGCTTTGTTCCCACCAATCACATAGCTCCTTTTACACGTAAGTACAAAATTTAATGGCTTTGCTATTTTCCAAGTTAAAAATGATGTCCAGAGTATTGAAAACATTTGGTTATATCAACTATGTTGAAATTGTAAATTGGCCACTGTAATGAGTAAAAAAGGTGACGTTTCGAGCGTTGGCCCTTCGTCATTCGCTCTGACGAAGGGCCTACGCTAGAAACGTCAGCTTTTTTACTCGTTACAGTGGCCAATTTACAATTTCAACTTAGTTGACATAACCAAATCACCTTGTTATCCCCACCAACGCAGCACCACAGTTTCTTTTGAAACTTTCAGCCTTTATTGAGTTATTTTTTTAAGAAAAAATAACTATATATTAGCGTATAGATTGGTGTATTGTGGTGTAGTGTAATCTGATCAGCGCAATTTGGTGTATCTCTAAGCAATCTGATTGGCGCATCTTTTTTTTGGTGTATCTCAACGCAATGTGATTGGCCCAATTTTTTGGTGTATCACAAACCAATCAGATTGTAGTATTTTTCGCTGTCGCACCAATCAGAGCGTTCTTGCTAATTTGTGGTTTGACAGGTCTTCAAATTTCAGCGAATCAACGCTTGAGTCGGAGAGAGCGGTTCGCGAATTAAGGAAATGTATCAGTCGTGTTGGGAAAGTGGTGGAGTTGTGATCGTTGTACGACTATGCTTATTCTTCCTTCTGAAGGAGACTGAGTGGAACATGAGAAAAATTTTGAATCAAATATTACTTCAGATGTTGATAGGAGCAACTTCAGGATATTTCATTGCTATATATGAGCTAATCAGCGATTCCAATTTTGAATTTCGCTCAAGGAACGAGGTAAGATGACATCTACAAGAGTTTTAAGATCATCTATTCAGTGTAATGGCTCATGTCCTTCGTGAGGATTTTATCGCTATGATCTGTCTGGATTTGAAAGGTCGTCAGGGAACTTTTTCTACCGATTAGCGAGTTAAAACGTGCATGTTTTGTGTACCACTCCTTCACTTACAACGCATACACCGTCAGCTGGAGGCCTAACACGAATTTAGCGCTATAGCGTGTTGTTTCGGAAAGACTAGTTTTACTGACTCTGGTAAATCTTGCGCAAGGTATTTGCGTAAATCATATTTGATTGATAATCTTTTTTTTGCCATATGGTTGTTCTTTTAGCAGCGGTTGAAACGACCACCAAGTTACATTTACTTTCTGCGTCGACTGCCATGTTACATATCCGTTTCTTTGCTTCTAAAAGTCCTCCATGAATTAAATATTGTTTAAACGATACTTTCCCGTTACAATTGTGTGTTACTTTTTACTCGCCAGTATGGATTAGATTTTTTTAGATGAAATGCCATTTTCCAGTAAACAACGCAAATTTTATGACATAAATCTACCTCAATGAAAAATATTTCACAAGGGACAGAATGGTACGGTCGGTTAATTTTCCACGCAACTCTCACGTGCTTAGACGTTTTTTACCAATAAAATTCGCTTATAGCTAACCTGGACTTTACCCCATTGCGTGTCAATTTCCTGTAAACAACCTACATTTTATCACGTATTTCGCACGCAAAGGGCAAAGTCCAGATAGGCAACAACCAATCAAGTAGCCCACCTTATTATCCTTTGAAGAATGATACTTTCTCTTGGTTGAATCTACTTTCACTTGTTCGAAGAACGGAGACAGGAAAATATCTTTTTCCAGAGGCTGTAAGAGATAAAATAGAGCTTTCCACTGCAAAATTATATGGAAAAGTATTTTGAGGCAACCATCTGTTACTGAACAAGAAGCTACACGGAGCCTATATTTGGGCCGGATTTGTGGATCAGCGGATTGAATTGAATTGGTTCCAATTGAGGGCTTTGCTGTTTTAGCAAAATCGCTGTCGAGTGCTTTTCATGGTTTGTTAACATGGAGAGTTATGGAGACTAAGACTTCGGAAAAAGTTGATGCCATCCATGACAATTTGGAATTACCAAAATCGCCCGAGGAAAGGCGGGATCACTCAATAAAAAGTTGTATTTGAACGCGATGACTTTATTTACAAGGATTTCTCTTGCTTACATCTAATAACAAACCTTTCAAGTTTTTTTTTGCCTCGGAACGATATATGGCATTTTATAGACCTCAAGTTTTTTGAAGGCTGATTGAAATTAAAGGTATGTGGCAGTGACTTCCACAAGTTTTTTTTTTTGGTCAGAGAAGTAGAATTGTTTTGTTCGCAATATTTATTTACGGATGGTTTCAATCACCAACGTTTACATAAGATGGTTTTATTACTGTTCCCGAGGGTTGTTGTTTTCATCAGTACGTTAACAATAGTAGTGATTCAAAGTATTAGGTTTGTACTTTAAATAAATATATTTAAGTTCACTCGAAAGATGAGTATAAACTGTAACAAGCTTATCGTTGATGCGCGGCTAGTACTTCAAATCTGACTGACACTCGATGCCAAAACTCAACCTCGTTCCCTGGATATGCCACCACATTACTTTACGCCAATTAAAAACTGCACGCTATTGTGCATTTTCTTGCACAGGAAAAACCAAACAGAATTTCTGATTCTGGCCCTTAATGATCAGAATAATAACTAGGACTTTGTCTCTGACGAAGGAACAGCAATAAGCACAATTTTAACCTACGAGCAGGTTGTTGTTTAGTCTCGTCATGCAATGTTAGAGAGAGAGATAGCGTTGCGTGACAAGTTCAAATTAGGGCTGTGGAGGGGACTGCAGGAAGCGTTGTACCAATGCAGTTTATTTTTGCCAACAATTATTCAGACACCAGCATCAGTTATATGGTGTCCCATTTCAACCTACGTATCCAAAAAAATAACTCCTGCATGCGTAGCATGCCTATGTTTGAAAATATTGGCAAACATAGCCCTATCACTCATGCATCAGGGTGGAGAAAGATGGAGATTGCATTGATGAAAACAATATATTAGCTCATGGCCTTTAATTTAATTAACTTTAAACCCCTTGCTATCAGTTGTAGGTGAAACAGTGCGAAGTCAAATTGACAGCTTTCCCACGTGTGCAACTATTAGGGAGCTTAAGCAACCACGACGAAAGGGACGACGACGACGTCAAGTAATCGCGGGGGGTCTGGAACGAGGACGTCGTTTTTAGCGGGAAAATAGGGACCTGAAGCATCGATGACTTTGGGTGTCACGGACGTTCGATCGTTTGCAGGAGGGGGAACCTGGGAATGACGTTGTCGCCAACAGAGTTCGTGACATGACTGCGTTAAGCAAAACAATTACGCTAATTTACAGACGTTGTCGGTCGACCATGAAAATGTAAACACTTCCTTGGCGCGCTCTCGATCCTGACGATGTCCAGTTTAAAGGAAGCTCGAGAAATGCTTTCTCTAGCATGGTGTCATCATTTTATTTCCGAAGAAGAATTTTTGTTATTGTATGACGCTAGTTTCTCCAAAAATCCATCATTTCCTCACGCCGACTACGATCGTTTTGATCTCGATTCTATGGACGAAGCAGAGTGTTTTCAGGAGTTTCGAGTAAGAAAAATGGACATTGTTAGACTTGCTGATGCCCTTGGATTACCTGCGAGTCTGTGCTGCCACCAACGAACTAAGGCCAACCGCATAGAGGGACTGTTGCTAAAATGATTTGCATACCCATGTCGTTTGGGTGACATGATCCACAGATTTGGACGAAATTAATTGCTAATAACAGGACAGACAAATAAAAAAACTAACATCAATTTGCTTTTTATGTACTTACAAGTTTTTAAAAATAACATGATAACTGTGGGGACTCTGGTTGTCTCATCACTTAATCTTCTGTACCAAAATAAAAATAAGGGCTTGTGTTATAATCAAAATTTTGTTTCAAAGTAATGTGCCCAGTTTTATATTATAGCAATTCATGTAAATTTTAAAGTTCTATACATGGCGTTAATTTCTCATCAGTAATATACCTTTTGAGGATAAGTAATTACAATGTATATGCTGGTATGAATAATTGTGTCATCAACAAATTATATAAAATGTAATACAGAAAGCATGAAGACATCACAAGCAATAAAAAATATGTTAAGCATAAAAAATATGTAAGCAGTCAATTTCATCACACTAACTGACTCCAACTGAAGTAGATGGTGATTCTTTTGATCAATGAAGTTAATATGTACCGGACTGTTGCTTTGGTTGGGGCCGATACAATCATAGTTTAAAAAAAATGTTTTTAAAAGAGTAGCTCAAAAGATATCCAACAATATTACAAAAAATAAAGGCATGAAATATATGTTTCAGGGTAGAATATTGTAAATCTTCAAATAAGTGGTGCCCAGGGTACTTATTCAAAGTTTGAGTTAAAACAGTAGGGTGCTCATTCAAGAGGGATCCTTTTCAGTTCACTTTAAACATGTCCACAAGCTGAATTGAAAACAAGTATTAATGTTCAAATCTGGGCCAGGGAAGGGGGCAGGGTGCTTATTTCAAATTTTCGTGGATAGGAGAGTGCTCTTCTTTTTTAAATTTTTCTTTTCTAATATTGGCATAAGCATCTTATACTGCTGTTGTTGCTGTTGAGCCATGTAGGTTTGCATTTGTAGCAACTGCTGCTGTTGTTGTTACTGGAACTTTTGTTGTTGTTGTTGTTGTTGCTGCTGCTCCTGTTGTAACAGCAGTTGCATCAGGCTGTTATGCTGCTAGTCAAGCAATTGCTGCCTCTCAGTCTCTCTCTCCAACTGCACAGATCTTATTTCTATATCTCTCTCTTTTAGCCTGTTCTCTTCAGTTGCCTGCTCCCTCAAATAGGCCACCATTTCAGTTCCATTGGATTGCCTCTTTTTGGCCTTGTTTTGATTTCCACCATCCCCATCTGAAAGTGACCATTTCTTCGTTTCACTCAATGACTCCATGGCTTTGAGCCTGATATCCTTAGCTTGCTCTTGTTCTTTCTGTTATTTCTCTCTTGTGTTTTCATCCTCCTTGTCTCTTGACTGATCACAGGCCTCAGCTCTCTCTATGATTTCTTTGAGTAGTCTGTCCAGCTTGGTTGGCTCAGGACTGATGCCACTGGCTTTTAACTATTGTGAAGTCTTTTTTTTTTTTTAATTTTTCCACCAGGACCATATAATGATCTCTTACAGACCTCTTGTTAACTTTAAACACTGCTCTTTTGTTGAGAATGTTGGCAATTTTCTCCCATGCCTGTGCTCTGCCCACAGTCTTCTCTTTAGCCCTGTATGGCTCAGCCTGCAAGACTTCATGGCACAGGAGAATGTCTTTCTGTTCACTCCATTCCATTTTACCACTGTTTTAAACAATGCATGAAATTTCAGCCTTTAAAAGATAACTTATACAAGTATCCAGTTAGCTTACATGAACATCATCCCCAGTTGATCTGATATGATTAAAAAATGCAGTGTTAAACTTCTCTGTAGCACATGTAAATATAAGTCCCCCCAATTATACATTACTTCCAGTTTTCGAGCGTACACCCTACTTTTGGTAAAAATTTATATTTTTCATTCCCAAGCTGAAAATCCTTCGTTTCCCAGCGATTTTAGGCTAATTTAAATGTTCTATACAGAGGATAGTAGTACGTCAGTAAAGTAATTAATATGAATTCTACCAGTTAGCCAACAAATGGCATGGCCGGTATATAACCACCACAGTTGCAAACTGTCTTGAATTCTCCCAGCCAACCTCGTGTTTAGATGAGGCTATATAAACACGGAAAAAGTGCTCTATTACTTAAGCTTAAATAAATTGCTTTACGTGTAAGAGTAAGTTTAATAGCTGCAACACACATTTTATTTTCAAACCAGTTTGGGCGGTATCACGGCTACCTATATTCTTTAATTTCCGTCAATCTCAGAGAGTCCTTTAGGAAAGATTACTAGAGAAAAAAGTGTGTACATTCGTATAGCTAGATGTCGCACTTTGAGCCGGGCCGGACAAAAAACATAAACAAAATAGGAAATGCCGACTGCTTGTTGCACAAAACTAACGGACGACTTTTGGTATTTATCTGTTGTAGCGAAGTTAAATTTAACCTAAGGTTAAGAATTTTTTTCTCAAAGTACGCATTACGCTAAGCTACTTGCAAGACTACAGAGATTTTTGTCCACAACAAAATTAAGCTGCATGACAACTAACCTCGAGGATCTGCCTCGACCAGCGTAATCTCCTCCTTCACCGGGAACTTGCAAGCTTGACATGACTACAAGTACAACAGCCGAGAAAATTTAATGTGGTTATCGGAGTGAATGACATCAAATCATCTTCGAAGTACGGCAATTTTAATCTCAAATCCACCTGTATTTCTGCGTTCTCTCCAGGACGTCAAACTAAGTGATCCTGCGTTGTCGACGTAACCTTTCATCAGAGACGGACGGTGTATCCATAGCAACGGCTAACGACAGCTGAAAAATCACTTCCGGCTTTTTCTTCTCACTCATGGATCAAATTTCCACATATATATCGAAAGTTCGAGAGTAGGTTATTCAATTCTTGAACATCAACAGTCCAAGGAATTATTAAGCTTTAGCTTTATTTACAATAATTTACGCATCGCAAAAGTTTAAAATATTAAATTTTACGCAAGTTATTTGAGATTTAAATTCAGTTCTAAGTGTTGCTGATATAAACAAACCTATTTTGCATAAGGTTTGTCTGATTTTCAACATGCTTTAGCCTTATATGTTCTACCTTTGATGCTCCTTTCTTTGGCGAGCAAACGACATAAGTCTGTCAATTTAATTAATGCTAGCTAGCGATCGGCACAGATAGCAGTCGTCGCGCTTCACCCAAGAATAGAGACCCTATGTAATAACATCTTGCATCGACATTTACAAGAGGCCCTTTCCGTGATGCAGTCACTTATTAAACCATCTTATTTTATTTATTTTAAGAAATTAATACAAGATCTCAAAGGACATTAGAAATCTGTAAAAATGCAGTCATATCCAAAGTTTGTTTGCCTACCACTGCAACCTTTCCCATAGGATCTTAGAAAAAATTTATTTGCTATTCAAGCATTGTATTGCCACTGCGATGACTGCAAACTGCAAAGGGTATTTATAACTCAGCCCATAACTCAACCTACTCAGAACTCAAATAGAAATTCAAGAACATTAACAAGAAGCAACAATTTTTTTCATTGTGATCAGCTTGTATAAAACTTGTATTTTGTATAAAATTTTGTATCAATATATCTGCAGGTTTTGCATACACTTTTTGTTGATTTATGTAATCTCAATAAAAATAATAATAATATACTTTATACTAATTAAGTGTGTAAAATGTCTAACATAGCTAACACTTTATAATGATTTTCATTATTCATCAGAAAATAAATGATTGGTGAATGAATATTGTCCAGAGTTTGGTCTGTCCATTTGATGAGACACAGGTGCAGATGGCATAAAGGCACTAGGCTGACTTTCATGGCAGTAATGAGCTTGTGGTGGGGGAAATCTCTCTTGAGGCAGCATTATTTGTCTCAATCAGCCAAAGCCATCAGCGATTGAGTTGGTCATTCTTTCCATGTTGGCAAACATCTTGTTCATATACTCAGCATGCTGCTTGTCTGTGACTTGCATCCTTTCTAGCATTTGCTTTTTGATTTTCAGTTCCTCTTGAGCACAAGTCACCAACTGGCTGTCATTTGGAAGTTAGCGTTTAAGCTTTTCATGTTTTATGACCAGCCAGTTTTGAATTAAGCAAACTCCTTCTTTCTTGTACCACAGTGGAAGGTAATATCTCTTCTATGTCTTGACTGAGAATTGTCTTCGATGTTATCAGTAGAGATGGAACTTATCGGGCAATCTGGAGTACTACTACTACTAGAGCGACTGATTTCTTCAGAATCAGTAGACATTTCTGAAAGTTCTGTTGTCTCAATACCAGATGATATGGTAGTAGATGCAGGAGAACCACCCCATATCTGTTCACACAACTCAAAGAAGAGTAGAACTACTCTGCCATTGCCGCTTCGTCTACCATCGTCGACAGCTAAACGATACTTTTGTCTGATTGTTTTCAACTTGGATGTTAGAATCGCCTTCGTCATTTGAGTTCTTGAATGTGGATATTCTTTTCCTAATGCCTTTGCTTCTTCAGGGGTCGGATAATGTTCTACAAACTTGTCGTGAATGTCCTGGTATTTGCTTTGACAAGACTCCCAATCGATGTTCTCCATTTCCTTCGATGTTTTCTACTTCATTGTAGAACTAAGCAACAATTCCACTTCGTCATCGGACCAAGAGAAGTAATCTGTCTTATCTCTGGCATTAGTTGTTTGCTTTTTACGCCGTGACATCTCAAGTTTGAACGAAGCAAGGAAAACGCAACGAAATCCTCGTGAACAGTTGGCGGTAGAGGGACCTATCGCGGGCTCAATGTTCTGCTTACTGGAGAATGCTCAAAGCGAGATAAAGCAGTTGTGCCTCTGACAAAACGCTGTAGTGTGGGCGCAGAAGATATTATCCGTCTTCATATGTGAACGGAAAACTTTTGTTCCGTTTTTGCACCTAAAGTTGCGTTTTCAAATTTATCCGGCATAGTCTCGACGAGGCCTCAGTTGGTCGTGACTGTATTCTTTTTGCGGAACGTATCTGAGAAACTAGCACAGCGAACGCCTGACGAGCGAGTGGTGTGGCTGTCAGTCATTTTGAGGTATGTCGTGATTATTTCTTAACTAACACATCATTTCGGGAGTTTGATCGCTCTGATTACTATCCCTACTTTTAATCGCTTCTTTTCTGCATAAGCTGAATTAATTTTCAAGACTTTGAACTCGGTTTGTAAAGTAGAAAAGCTCTAGCGATTGTAAGTAACGCAATGGCCTTGCGTTAAATCTAAACTGTATGCAACAACTAGATACTAAACACCACCTTTCAAGATTAAACTACTTTGTCGAAAGTGAACGAAGGCAGTCGCTTGATTTCGTCGAGTATTAACAATTTCCCACGTTTGATTTATTAAT
The DNA here is from genome assembly GCF_964205215.1 of Stylophora pistillata. NCBI lineage: Eukaryota > Metazoa > Cnidaria > Anthozoa > Scleractinia > Pocilloporidae > Stylophora > Stylophora pistillata. The sequence goes on along the minus strand of NC_142528.1, from coordinate 9,190,384 downwards.
TAAGAATGGAAAACCTGTAAATATTCAAGATTTTAACGTGTGGTGTAGTCGAAACAGTGAGATGCTGTGGTAATATTCATCTCACAATTTTCCTATAGTTAGATACCAAACAAAAAATAGAGATTCGATATATGGCTTCAACTTTTCAACCAATGTTTTTTTTTTTTAATCAGATATTTTTCAGCCCTAACTGGGAAGATCAAGGAAGCTTGAGACTGTAGACTTGTGTGTAAACACGATCGGACATTTTGACGGTGTTCAGGCGAGCGGAAGCAAGCGCGAGACGTGCGAGAGAGGTGAGACACGCGCGAGAAGAGTAGGGCAAATTTAATAACGCGATTATACATGCTGTGTGGTATCGCTGAGTATTTTTACGAATTGTGCTGTATTTTGACGAGCCCGTAGGGCGAGTCAAAATACAAAGACGAGTAAAAATACTTAGTGCTAATACGCAACAAAACGTCTAATAAGAGATTTATTATCCAACACGCTAAATTGTTATTTCAGTGAGGGCGAATTTCGTGGATATTTCTGGAGTACAAAATAATATCGCATGATATTTGTACTCGTCTCGCGCGTTATTTGTGCTCTACGAAGTACAATTGGATAATAAATTGGTTTTATTCGCTTCTCCTCTCGCACGTGTCTCGCCCTTCGCACTTGCCTTGCGCTTTCCATAGAAGAGTTCTGTAGGCCAAACACAAACAGTCAAGGAAGTTCATTATTGACAGTTTAAGACGTGCATAGTCCGCGAAGCATTCTTTTCCATTTCGTTTCACCCTGTACGGCAGGTGAAATTTCTTAATGGGAGTCTCAAATTGCTGCCTTTCAGACCCTACATGGACCTAACTCTAGCCCAGTGCACGCTTCTCGTTCATTGTGAAAAAGGAGGGGAAACGAAAAAAGACTGCATGTCAAATTAAGAAGCGCCTCAATTCAATGTTTATTTAATTCAGACAGAACGCTAGTCGCTTACTGCAAAAACTCCTGACCCAAAAAGAAAATCATGGAACTCGCTCAAGATAAGAATATTTAGATTGTAATAGCAAGGCCGTTCTTTATACAAAATAGAACTGATTACTCCTGATTCATAGCTACTTTTAAAAGTTGTTAGTGATGTGACGGGTTTATATCTCTCATCATTATAGGAACGATTCTACATGGCTTCTGCACCGGCACCATCGTTTCGTTCCACAAAGGAGACAACTAATTACGCCCGGTTATGCATACTTCTGGTAGATGTCGGCTCACATGTCCTGAGAGAGACTTTTGACAAGAAGCGTCCACCAGGAAACCTGGACAAGGTTTTGTTAAGTCCTTCGATTCATTCTGCTTTAAAGTCGCTCCGAAACAAAAAAGTCATTAATCCTTCCCAGTGGGGCAAACTGTATCCTGCCATCAAATCCTCAGTCTCATCAAGAAACTTCGACATCACGCTTCTTACGGTTCTGCTGAGAAACATTTGTGGTCTTGTTCCACCACTTACCGGCTGGGATACACTTCCTCCTGCAGTGGACACAACCCCTGAGGCAGATATTGTACGCATCAAGAGCTACAGAAACACCGTTTATGGTCATGCAAGCGAGGCTTCAGTTGATGAAAAAACGTTCAATCAGTACTGGCAGGACATACAAGACGCACTGGTGAGACTGGGAGGGGCAGGTTACCAAAGTGCAATCGATGATCTGAAAAAGGAATGCATCGACCCTGATTTCGGAGAATACTACAAAGAGCTTCTTAAAGAGTGGGTGATGGATGAGGAAAGCATCAAGGAAAGATTGGATGCAATCGAAGAAAAAATTAGTAAAAAAGATGACAAGAGTGTAAAGAAAATAGGACCTGAAGGTAATTATTGAGGTAACTTGTTTCTATCGTAGCTCCGCAGACCACTACTTTGCAGTATCATGAACACAAAGTCAAGGAAACCCGTTCCAATTCATGACCTTTTTTTAAAAAAAAAACATGATAAATTTAAGAGAGGGACACCCACTTAGCCCTTCCCTCTGCGTGGTCCACGTAGCCCCTCCCTCTGTGTTGTCCACATAGCCCTTCCCTCTGCGTGGCCCACTTAGCCCCTCCCTCAGCGTTGTCCTTGTGAGACAGAGAATAGTGAGGAAGCCGGAAAAATTTATGATAAAGAGACATAAGTTTCTGATACAGCTAACAGGCAAACATGATTTCATGAGTGATTATATTGATATGATTTTTTATCCAATAACCTTTATCATAAATGCATTTTGATTGGATCTTTCATAGGATATATTGGAGCCTAGAAGTGTAGATCACAACACCATAAGAATCCTTCTGCTTCTTTATCATTTAAAAGAAATAGGAAAATAGAATGACCTATGCACCTTGTCCAATTGCTCTTTCCATTTAAGTTTGTTGTCAGTGACCACTCCTAATAATTTAGTATTAGCTGTCTTTCCAATCATGATGCATTCAAACAATTAAATCACACAACGACATTCAATTGATGAAGTAAGTAGCAACGTTCACTTTCTTACCTCTGTAAATCAAGGTTTGGATCTGTCCTGGGACATTCCAGGATTATGACATGAACAAATATACCGCAAAAAGTGGTGCGAGATTCGCCACAAGTGATGTGCCTCTATTATGACGATGTCTATAGTTACTGCCTTTTTACAGATCAAAGTCATTACCACACGTTGTACAAAAAAGACTGGGTCTGCGCAAAGATCATGCTCTGCTAAACAAACAACCAATTGTGTTAATCAGTTAATGACATTAATATTTTGAATGACAAGACTGATCATAACAATTTCCACACGATAGATTTCAATGACATTTGAAAGCGGAGAGAAAATGACAAAAATCCCTGATACCAACGTGATAACTTGTTTCGTGTGTAATAAAACCAGGAAAGGGTGCCTCATTCTCGAAGTGATCTTTTTCTTACTTGAAAGCTATTCGTTGTAGTCATTAATTTATAGATGGTTAGATTTATTATTTGCTAAGTTGATCAAGTTGTTTAACATAATTGATTGGACAACAACGAACATATGAAACATATGAGTGAACTGCGGTTATGAGACGTATATGAGCACGATCCTTCGCAGTAAAGCACTATTTGAGCAATAGTGAAAATCAGACCTGAAAAAAATTTCAGGCCTGTACGGGATTCGAACCACTGACCTCTGCGATACTAGTGCAGCGCTCTACCAATTGAGCTAACAAGCCAACTGGGAGCAGGCCATCAAATTAATTCGACATAAACCCGTAGATGATAAATCAAACAACAACAAACATATGAAACATATGAGTGAACTGCGGTTATGAGACGTATATGAGCACGATCCTTCGCAGTAAAGCACTATTTGAGCAATAGTGAAAATCAGACCTGAAAAAAATTTCAGGCCTGTACGGGATTCGAACCACTGACCTCTGCGATACTAGTGCAGCGCTCTACCAATTGAGCTAACAAGCCAACTGGGAGCAGGCCATCAAATTAATTCGACATAAACCCGTAGATGATAAATCAAACAACAACAAACATATGAAACATATGAGTGAACTGCGGTTATGAGACGTATATGAGCACGATCCTTCGCAGTAAAGCACTATTTGAGCAATAGTGAAAATCAGACCTGAAAAAAATTTCAGGCCTGAAAAATTTCAGGCCTGCTCCCAGTTGGCTTGTTAGCTCAATTGGTAGAGCGCTGCACTAGTATCGCAGAGGTCAGTGGTTCGAATCCCGTACAGGCCTGAAATTTTTTTCAGGTCTGATTTTCACTATTGCTCAAATAGTGCTTTACTGCGAAGGATCGTGCTCATATACGTCTCATAACCGCAGTTCACTCATATGTTTCATATGTTTGTTGTTGTTTGATTTATCATCTACGGGTTTATGTCGAATTAATTTGATGGCCTGCTCCCAGTTGGCTTGTTAGCTCAATTGGTAGAGCGCTGCACTAGTATCGCAGAGGTCAGTGGTTCGAATCCCGTACAGGCCTGAAATTTTTTTCAGGTCTGATTTTCACTATTGCTCAAATAGTGCTTTACTGCGAAGGATCGTGCTCATATACATAATTGATTGGAACGGAAAGTAAGGAGCACAAGGTTAGGATTTCGAAAGCGAAAGCCTTTAAATGTCATACTACTGCTTTGCATATCTGCATACACATGATTTGTTTCAGGCAATATGAAGAAAGCTCAAAATGTTTACCTTGTATGTCAGTTTCTTAACTGTTCCTGCTGCCATTCCTTCTTGAGACTCACAGAAGGTAATAAGCAGCTTGTAGAGGGATCAAAACTTGGCCATAAGGGAAAGGAGACTTTTGGACTCTTTGTAATTTGGTGATCTGGCCATCCGGCCCACAAGGTAAGACATTCATCAACAGATGAGTTCCATTTTCGAAAGGAAATCGATCCATTACTCTGATTATAAGTTCTTTTCTCATTTTCAATTGCGTCTTGTTCTCAACTTTATGATCTTCGAGTCTTCGGTTTTGTACACGAAGGGTAATCTAAATGAACGACAGAAACGGGCCGTAGGACTCTGACAAGAAAACGATTCAATAATTGTGTTTTGTCAAGGTTGTTTAAAGTCAGCGCGACAAATATAGCATGACACGGTTAATTCTGGTATTAAATTGTTTTCACAATTTTATGCGTTTACATAGTTTTCTTTGTATACGAGCAGAATAAAAGGCGCGACCATCGAATAAGCATTCAAAGTCATTATGAAAGAGGATAATTAACTATATTTATAATCTTTAATATTTTGCACCTAATTTATCATTCGCTGATGGACGGTGATGTTACAAGTCGTGCTTGTTACACAACAATCTGAGGCTCCACCAACAAAACCTTATTTGTATGAGATATTACGTAATTTGCTATAAACTGAGCTGAGCTATTCCAGCTATGGTGTATCGAGACGCCATTTGCATTGTTTTACTAGGGTGAAGTAATTGCTTGAGTGACTTTAAATGGTGCCTCGTCACGATTCCTTTCACTATTTGAAACTAGCCATGTTCAGTTGTTGCAAAACTCCCTTGAGAAACCATAATATTTTTAGCGTAAATTTGCCACATTTGAAGAGTCTCCGACTGTCACATTCTGCGCAGGCATAACTTGGTGTTTCATGGGCCATTAGACATTTCAGCATGAATTGAACTATCACAGAAATTGAGTTTGAGTGGTTTGTTCTTGAAAAACTTTCTACTTCTCTTAGTGTTTATATATTAACAAAATTATGACAACTTAGTAAATCTTGATAAGATAATTGTTTTCATCTGTAGCTACTTGAACCGAGAATAGTTTGAAAGGAAATAATTATTTTCGATGTATGAAAATTGACTTTCCACGGTTGATCAAAGGCCGGATCTTATTTTACGGTCGTTATGTCGCAATTCGTGAACGTTATTATCCTGCCGGTTGTTCAGAAGATAACTAGCGCTATCAATATCCCTCAGCAAATAAATTTATTTGTTGCAGGAAAAGACGGATCACATATCTCTATTCGACGCGTGAATAAATATATTTACAACAGTGACAAATTGGTATTACCTTTTTATCCTGCCTTCTTGTGTGTGTTTTTGGTCATAAGGAGGTCTTACATGTGTTAGGAAATATTCTCTATGGCAACATCCCATTCCACCAAAGAGACGACTAATTACGCCCGATTATGCTGGCTTCTGGTGGATGTCAGTGCACACGTCCTGAGAGAGACATTTGACAAGAAGCGTCCATCAGGAAATCTGCTTACAGTTTTGTTAAGTCCTCCAGTTCACAGTGCTTTACAACTACTTAGGAAAAAAAAGGTTTTGAACCCATCACAATGAGGCAAATTGTATCCTGCTATCACATCGTCAGTCTCATCAAAAAATTTTGATATCACCCTGCTAATGGTTCTACTGAGGAACATTTGTGGCCTTGTTGCCCCGGTAACTGGCTGGGATACGCTTCCTCCTGAAGCAGACACAACCCTCGAGGCAGATATCGTTCGTATCAAGTGCTACAGAAACACAGTTTATGGTCATGCCACCGAGGCCTCAGTTAATGACACGACATTTAATCAATACTGGAAGGACATCCAAGGTGCATTGGTGAGACTGGGAGGAGCAGAACACCAAGGTGTTATCGATGACCTGAAAAACGAATGCATGCACCCTGAAATTGAAGAACATTACGTAGAGCTGCTCAAGCAATGGGAAAAGGATGAGGTCAGCATCAAGGATGAAATTGGAAAGATCGTCAGGAAGCTGGATGAATGGAGAGAATCCACATCAAATCCTGAAAAGAAAATAGGAGTTGAAAGTAACCTAGAAATCTAGACTGATATGCTAGACATAAAATGCTAGGAAAAATTCTAAAGTAGGATTGAAAAAAATAGGAAGATAGCAACTTATCACTCCATCAATATACTTTTAGTAGTTATGTAATAATTTTTGTTATTGTCACGAAACATTATGTAATAATTATATTTATTAAAATACTTATAAGTTGAATTATAATGATAAGTATAAGATTGAATTTCAAATAGTTGCTTTTTTGTTGATAATTTTACCAGTGAACTCTTATTATGCTTTAGCTATGCAAGTTTGAAAATAATTATAAGTTGAATTATAATGATAAGTATAAGATTGAATTTCAAATAGTTGCTTTTTGTGTTGATAAATTATCATTATTATTATTATTATTATTATTATTATTCACTTTTATCCTTGGTTCAGAGTTTCCATGCAATTTTCACTTTCCTTGTCGATCATAGCTTACTCGCGTGTAGTTTCAAATGCCAGTGCTGAACAGAGATGGTCTTGCACGAAAGGCAAAATGTTAGCGATGGTGTTATCTGGGAATTTCCTGCGTAAGAAGCTGTAGAAAGAGGCGATCGATTAGGGCAGGATCATTCTTTGAAGATTCGAATAGTTCACTTGGGCAATGACTGTACGTTATCTAGCTTGGTCAATTGAAGAGTCAAACAAGCAGATTTCCATTCTGACTGGATTATCACTGCAAACAGTTTGTGTAACATTGCAGAAGCTACGAGATATCTGCTCCTTAAAGATCCTGAATAGCAACGTCAGATTAGGCGGCCGGGGGAAGACAGTAGAGATGGACGAGTCCATGTTTGGTCACAAGCGTAAATACAATCGTAGTCGAGTTTCGAAAGACACATGGGTGCTCGGTATGGTGGAAAGAGGCAGTGGTCGGGCACTAACCTTCCGTGTTCCTGACCGCACAAGAGAAACCTTAGTGACACGACTCATAAAAGAATTTGTCAAACCCGGGACAGTGATAATTTCCGATAAATTTTCCCCCTATTTCAACCTAAACACCCTCAGCTACATCCACCTAATGGTCCCTAATGGCCAACCACTCAGAAAACTTTGTCGACCCGTATACCAGAGCCCATACGAACACCATAGAAGGACTGTGGGGACAGGTGAAAAGAAAGCTGAAAAGCATGATAGGCACCTTTAAGGACAAACTTCCTGGTTTCCTCGATGAGTTTAACTGGCAGCGACTGTTTCCAGGATACCGCTTTGAAAATATGTTGCGGCATGTCGCGGAGCTTTATCCTGTGAACTAAGGATACTTGCGGGAATTCAACAGACAAACGGCTCCTTTAGGAGCCACCAATTAAAATAAAAGTTTTTTATCAATGCATTTTAGTATGTTATTGTCGTCCCTAAACTGAATTAAATAGTCTCTCTTCTTTCTTTCTTCGGGACATCGAAACCTGCGATTTAACGGAGGTAACAATGATGCGAGAATCAGGGTACACATTGAGTAACCATACATGAGAGACAAAATAAAAAAGTTCGCAATGCACTGTTGGGCGATTTCGATGTTTTGATCTAAGCGGACCAAGTGGATTTAAGTGTATTCAAGTGGATTAAGGGATTGAAGGACAAGTGTTTACCGGTGTTTATGAAACCAGGTTATTTGCACGAGTTTAGTCTATTAGAAAATAGACTGTCGGCCGCCAGTCGGCCGACAGGTTTTTCGGGGAGCTATTATTGAAATTTTACCGCCGAAAGAATCTGGTAGGGAAGTTTCCATGTAACCCTCTTTTATATGGCCTGTGGTTGAGAGCGTATGGATAGTAAACAATTAGTCGTCAACAACTGTTTGTGTTTCGATGCCTAAGTTTTAGTTGTTGACAACTAGGTAGTGTCCCTTTTCAAAAACAGAAATAATTGCCAAGGTTTTGAGAATATTTTTTATGTCTACTTCTTGTGTACTGCAAGTTGTATCTTACACACTCTTTTCTAATCAACAACAAATGCTCTAGTCTGTGCAATGAGTGCACTAGACAGAATAAGTTGTCAATGGCATTTGCAGCCCTGAATTAGTTTTTTGGAAACTTGATGTCTTATTAGTATGGCTCTACAATCGCCTAAGGGTATGTAAACTGAGGGATTCAAGTGAAAGTGGATGAAAACATGCATTTGCAGCACAATATTTGCAATTAAGTAATTACACAACCAATCACCCCTATGACCAGTGTTGTTATTACTCTTCCTGTTCATCATGTCACCAATAAATAATTAGTTGTTTCAAAAGTTAAAGAAAGAAACAACTATTTAGTTCAGAAGCACTTCTTGAGACGATCAAAGCAGCAGAGTAAGTTCAATAGAGCACCCAATACTCAAGGCCTTTTGAATTTTTCTTGGGCTGTGTGAAATGGGACTCAAGCGAACGTTAAAGGATAGATATATAGCTGTTTCAGCCATGTGGTCAACTTGTTTTTGGAATCATTTAATCCTCCAAAACACAGTATTTTACAAATCTTAGCTTAACTACGAACAGGAACCTGATACAGTTTCTTTGCCAAAAATATAGTAAACCTGAGTCAAGCTTTCTCGCCAGGTAATTTGTTGATGACCTGGCTTAAATACTCAATGTAACCATGTTGTAGTTTAGAAACTATTACATCCTTAGCTCACCCCTAATGGACATATTTGGTCCAGAGTGTTCATTTGGTTGATATATGGGGTGTCTTCTGCTGATATATGTAGGTTGATATGACTTTTTTTGTGTGTGCCAATTAATTACATCTTGTGTTCCTCAGGAATGGCTTCTCTCCAGGATGAATCTGATATGATAAAAAAGACAGCTGTGGTCTTAGAAGAGGAATTTGTTTTGAGAGGGAAAGAAACAGATGAAGTGTTCTTGCCAACTCTACACATTGATCCAGGTCCAGAGCTGCGTCGAGAAATCTTTTTTACCAAAAAAATGACACCAGACGATATTAAAGAGATGTTGAAGAAAACCTTCCCTATTCTTGCTGACACTGAAAGGTAATATTTCAACAATTGAAGCTTCTCTGAAGAAAAATTTGACATTTAAATTTTGATTTGTTTCTAAATGAATATTTCAAAGAATAGCACATTTTTTAAATTGTACTAAATTCCTAAATGTAATTCAATAACTATTAATGTATTCAATTCAACAAATTTTTACAAGAAGATTTACTACAAAAATTAAAGTAAAAAAGCAATGATATACTTTCAACTGTTCAACAGTCATTTACAGGTTGAAAAGTAAAAATAAAGCTAGCATGTTCTGAAATATATACAATCCATTGTAAGAATGCTCATAAGTCACTGACAAATGCTCTAAAATATTTACATAGGAACAATACAAAAAAATTACATTTTGTTCATCCTCAATTGGAGGCAGTTTATGTTCTTTGGGGTTGAATTGTCCTTTGATCTTCTGACTATATGTATGTAGGCTGAGCAGCAGCATCAATCTTTTGACTGAGATCACCAAGTTGGTGTCTTACAACATTTGCTGTTTTCTGGTCTTTACACTAGTGGTAAGACAATTCTGATGGGAGCATCCTGTTCATTGGATACTTTTTTACAGTACATTTATTCTCAGTAACTGTCAACTTTCAATTGTGAATCAACAAAACGTAGTTTATTAATTTAAGTGTGGTCTATGTGGTGCAGACTATATCAGCTTAAACTACATCAATGTTTGGAGTAACACAAGCGATCAACAGTCGGCAACTACACAAAGGATAAGCATGGAAAGGATCTGCAGACCATTGCAAGCAATTTCAAGATTTTGAAAGAAATGTTAGAGACACTTGACTGTTTGATTTTTCAAATATTTTTTATTCATAAACTGATAAACTAAAACTGGACAAACAAAGTGACTTGATCTGTGCAGAGCTGTTCAATTATTTCACTGTAATATTGTTTCTATTGCCTTATTAATGTTTCTTTTATCATTCATGTTGTAATTTTTTGTATCTAATAATATTTCAGAGTTTTTTTCAGTATCTCAGCATTCTTACAATCAATCGTATATATTTAGGTGCATGCTAAAAGTTTTTCTACTTTTCAACCTGAAAATGGCAATGAATGGTCAAAACATCATTGTTTTTGGAACATTAATTAATGGTTGTCAGACCATCCAACAATTTCTACTTTGTCCAAACATTTCCCAGACTTCTCTCTAGCTTTTTGTTTGGTTTATTAAAATAAAATTTTGGAAGCAAGCTGGCAAGTAGCAATAGTAGAACCGAACAAAGCTTTTTCAATATGCCAAGCACCACATAATTATTATGTTATCATAACATGAGCAAAGATGAAAATCCTCAAAGAGAAACTAAATGGACTGTCCAAGTTTTTGAGGTTTTTGCACCCAGTTACCTGTAGATTGTAAGCTTACAAGTAAGTGCGGTAACAAAACTCAAATACAGCCAACACTTACTATATAGTATTTACATATTATAGTTTCATGTTTAAAACCAAAGCAGAACAAAATAGGAATGATGAAAAATATAACCAAACTGGCATAACTGTTAAAGTTCAATCATATAAATCATGATGGTTTCAGAGGGACTGCAATCATGCTGAGGTCCATCATGGCTAGCTCATCATGGTGATCTCCAGTCATTGCAGGGAACCATGCAAGCCTCAGAAATTACATAAGCCTTTCAAGTGAACAACTAAGAGCTTAATCTGATATTCTTTCCAATGCTTTGAGGGGAAGGCCACATCAGTCACAGAAGCCCAGTTTTATGGCACTGTCATCCCAAATAATCTTGGTGTTCTTGTGGATTCGGGTGTGGTTCATTCATAAAACATACACCTTGATCAGTTTGTTTACTAATCATCATGTAAATAAACTTGCATGTTTTATGAGAAACAATTTAGCTGAATTTCTTTGAACATTTCACTTTCAGATTCTATTCAGGCAAAGGTGTTAAATTCGACCTGCCAAACTAATTCAGTTTGTGAACTATAATAATGCAGATTAGTAACTTTGGTGGTTTGTGAACTTTGATGGTTTTGCATTACTGACAGCTTTGGTTTTATTAAACCATCAGATTATTTGAACTTTTGTAACAAGGATTCTGATTGGCTGGTTGTAGCTTGTCGTATGAGAGTATAGAACATGCTGACATCGCTTATGTTCACTTTGAAAATTAAAATTTGTTTGAAAATTGTTATGGGTGGGGAATTTGACAGATTCTCTATTTTAAAAAAAATTAAGCCTTGACAGTGCTCTGTTCTATTGTGAATTAAGCACTTAAGGAGTGCATGCTTTAAAACACAGAGGAACGCATTCATTGCTTCTTCATATGTTAGTATTGTTCTTACTGGTCAGTGAGACACATGTGGGTAAAATGTGGGTAGGACTTGAAACATCAGCAACAGAATCCATTGTTGTCTTTTACTTTTTTGTCTACTTCCATATGTAGATTTTATTGTGCAAAAGCGGTATTTTTGAAAGAAAAACTGTACTCCCAGGAAGAGCGCCAAAAAAAACTGGACTTCTGTGGAGAGCGCCGTATTTGGAGTGGAAAAGTCCTAAACAAAGAGATAAGGAAAAACAGTTTATTGTACATCTACTGTGAGGTTTGTATTCCTCAAACAGTCTAACTCATCACAAAGGTTTTTATGCTCAAGCAGATAAATTTGCTATATCTTTCATACTCTTCAAGGTGGCTTCATGTCATTTTTTTTGTTATCATTTTGCCAGTTTATGTGATTTTGCTGGTATTGAATAGTTAGTAACTTACATTCTTTACCTTTTCTGCATACCTTAAACGTCATTGTGATTGGTCAATAAGTATTGCAATTGTAGGCATTTATCGCGTAGAGGACATTGAGGTACTAAATCTGACACCAGACCCGTATAATTGTGATTCCAATACGATTTAATCTGATATCTATGGCACGGCATTGCGGACAAAAATACTTGTTTGTTATTTTATAAGACTTGTTGACGATATATAAGAATCCTTCACAGAAATATACAACTTGTTAGGTAAAATATAAGACTTCCTGAAGAAATTTACAATTTGTTGGATAAAATATAACACTTGTCGAAGACATATACGACTTGTTGCGTAAAATATAAGACTTCTCGAAAAAAATACAACTTGTTGAGAAAAATACAAGACTTGTCGAAGAAATATATGACTTGTTTAGGAAAATATAACACTTGTTGAAGAAATATACAACTTGTTGCGCAAAATGTAAGCCTTAATAAAAAATATATGACATGTCGAAGGAAATAGGCGACTTTTTGAAGAAATACAACTTGTTGCGCAAAATAAGACTTGCGCAAAAATAATACTTAGCCCACGATTGATCAGTCAGCAGCCTCTCTTTAAAACAGAGGAAACTGGCCCTAGTAGAACTCAAAACAGCGGAGATTGAAGATATCTTCATTATCTAGCGACTAAATACAAGAATGGTTCCGACCCACAATTGGATTATAAAAATAGTAAAAGTTAATAAGTTATATTTTAACTCCTTGCATGTGAGTATTGTTTAACCGTATGTCTTCAAGCGGAATAATGAAATATCAATGCTAGCAAAAACACTGATGTGTCAAACAAGAAATGATTACTTACATGACAAAGGAAAGGCCTTTCTTGTTGAGCGAGGTCGTTCAGCGATAATCCAGCGATGAGTAAGTCATCTGCCAACACGTTCTACTGACTAAGCTCATCTGGTCAGTCTAGGCTCAGTTCAGGTGAACTATCAGAGACTGGAGCCATTCCTGTATTTCACGGCTGACAGGAATGGCTCCGACTCACGGTTTATTAATGTTTTTTGTGTTTTGGCTAAATAATTTTTAAACTCAGATAAAATCAAAAGAGCTTTTAATTAGGTTCTTCTTAACTTGGATATTACAATGCTTGTAAATGAAGCCCTCTTAAATTGATCTGGGGCCATGTAGTTTCTAAATTTTATAATAATAGAGCAACTGTATATCACGTTTCAAAAATTACACAATGTTACATGATGCTGCGACCAATATATTTAATTTACAGCATGCTCTGCTGGAGAAATGAGGCTTGGTTGCAATCAAGGGAGTTTTCTTCGTGGAACACTTACTCTCTGGAAAAATTGTTCACGTGAAATACAAATCCATTCATCGGGCTCCTCATCTATTTTTGCACAGCACCTAAAGGAAGAAAGTGGCAGATTACTTTAATTTTGCTTGGTAATTTTTCAAACTCCACTGGACCAGAAAAGTTCTCCGGCAGAGCATACTGTACAGATCGGTGGCAGCGTTACATTGCACTGTGTGATTTTCGAAACGTGACATGTAGTTACAACATTATTTTAAACCTGAGACACCACATGGCCTTGTATTAATTTATGAGAGCTCCATTCACAAGCATTGTAATGGTCAACTTAAGAAGAACCTAATAGAATAAAAAGCTAATAATAAAAGCTCTTGATTTATCTCAGTTTAAAAATAATTTAGCCAAAAGGGAAGAAAAAAGAAAATCAATAAATGCATAATATGAGTCGGAGCCATTCCTGCCAGCAGTGAAATACAGGAATGGCTCCAGTCTCTGATCGTTCCCCTGAACTGAGCCTAGACTGATCAAATGAGCTTAGTCAGCGGAACTTGTCAGTGGATGACTTAGACATCACTGAATTATCACTGAATGACCTCGCTCAACAAGAAAGGCCTTCCCTTCATCATGTAAGTAACCATTCTTGTTTGACACATCAGTGTTTTCACTAGCATTGATATTTTATTATTCCGCTTGAAGACACATGGTTAAACAATACTCACATGCAAGGAGTTAAGATATAACTTATTAACTTTTACTATTTTTATCATACAATTACAGGTCAGAGCCATTCCTGTATTTAGTCACTAGAGATATCTTCTATCTCTGCCATTTTGAGGTTCTACCAGGGCCAGTTTCCTCTCCTTTAAAGAGAGGCTGCTGACTGATCAATCACGGGCTAAGTATTATTTTTGCGCTAGTCTTATTTTGTGCAACAAGTTGTATTTCTTCAAAAAGTTGCCTATTTCCTTCAACAAGTTGTATATTTTTCATCAAGTCTTACATTTTGCGCAAAAGTTGTATATTTCTTCGACAAGTTTATATTTTCCTAAACAAGTCGTATATTTCTTCGACAAGTCTTATATTTTTCGCAAAAGTCCTATATTTCTTCAAGAAGTCTTATATTTTATGCAACAAGTCGTATATGTCTTCAACAACTGTTATATTTTACCCAACAAATCATAAATTTCTTCAAGAAGTCATATTTTACGTAACAAGTTGTATATTTCTGTGAAGGATTCTTATATATCGGCAACAAGTCTTATATAATATCAGACAAGTATTTTTGTCCACAATAGCGCGCCATAGATATCAAACACGTCAAACTAAAACACAAATAAGAAAACCTAGTCTAAGCGACATTACAAGGAGCTAAACTAAAACTGTACAATAATTATTACTTAACAACACAAAGGTCGAGCGCATAAACCCTAACAATAATCGATCAAATAATAAATGAAAACAACAAGGGGAGAGAAAAATACGCTTATCGATTGTCCTCTCTGTATGCCTTATTAATCAGAAGTCGCAAATGGTCGCAGATAACTCTATGGCACAAAACTCACATAGACTCTCCTTTTAGTGACAGTGCACGAGGTCACAATAATATCTCACTAAAACTTAATATTTAACTTAACGACAGTTACAAGTATTTTTCTTTTGAATTAAATTAAAGTGATCACGCTTTGCTGATCAGTCTCTCAGTTATCAGCCAAGTTTTGAAAAATAAACTGTTTTCAACTCTTTTGTGATACATTATTTTGAGAGCTTCTTAATGTACACCTAAAATTAATAGGGAGGATGATAGCCCTAGCAGTGAATGATAAGAATTAATCAGTGGATAACTTTTTTATTAGTACAGTCATAATTTACTTTTTTCATTTGTACAATATATGATGAACCTCCCTTTAACTGGCTGAAATGGAGTCCAGGTTTAAATTATTTCAGAATGGGTTTTCATATAGTTTTCTTTCTTTGAGAAGCATGTTAATTTATTGTTGAACAAAGGATAATACAAATTTAACTAGCTTACAATCATTTCAAGTAAAATTATATTTAATCTTTTAATTTACTCCATAACACTAGTATGCCTATATTCTCCATACTTTTCTCCATACATTTCCATGGTGCTGACAAGGAGAATTCATTTAACAATCAAGCTTAACTTCTCTTGTTGGTGATAATTTCCTTTATTCTCATGACCTTAGGTTTGATTGAGGGATGATTAATTATTTTTGTCAGGGGAAACTACATGCTGGTCACTTTTTGGGTCAAAGGGTTAAAGTACAACATATTAGCAAGCAATGTGCACTTGATTTTAACTGTAATAATAATACTTTATTCAATCAAATCACAAAAATAAAATAATAATTTGAAAGAAAGGGAGACACTAGAGGTTAGCCCTATCGAGGGTGTTTCCAAAATAATCATCTATTTAAACATCTATTTGAATATACAAAATATAAGAACATTAAGTTGCGATTTAACTATATGCAATACTTACTATAAAAACTATTTACAATATTATACATTAATATTGTAAATGATTTTGTAAGGAATAGTGAATAGTTACAAACTCTGCTCCGAATTTGGACTCTACAGGTTCCACTTTCAGATATCAGGAAGTCAGGGTTTGAACCTGTTGGCTCTCAATTGCAAGGTAATCATGCATGGCAGTTTTAGAGAAGATTTTGTATATTAGTTTTCTTAGAATTTTGCTCTGTTGTCAAGATGAGTTGGTGTGTGAGTGAGTGATTGTAACGATAGAACTCCAATCTTGACCCAATTTTTACCAGATTTTTATCAGACTAGTGCTACTTATTGTTTTTTTCCAAGTATCTTAGAAGTTTGTCCTTTGCACATGATACATGGTTGAGTTCTCTCTTTTTCTGATTTCTGGCTTACAGCCACCAGCACATTATGTTTTCATTTCTTGCTCTGTGACACTACGGAAGGCAGCAGAGAGGGATAAACATCTCATAGTCATTTCAGGACTGCACACGATTTAAAACAAAAGTTTTCTCTGCAGAAATATCTTAATGGGTGCAATTGGTGCATCATAAAACCCAGCAGAAATTTTTTTCTTAAAATGGAGAGCATTTTACTGTTTAAATCAGCAAATTATGTAGATCCACAGGTATATAATCTTTTCAGTTCTTGCCATAATGCTACAAAAGATGATAATTATTTCAAAATAACTTTACCGTGGCATAATCCACTGATATATAATTTGATTCAAAACTTTTCATAGCAAAATATAGTATAATAAAATTTTTCTCAGACTGCAAACATGATTAATACAATGAAGGGTGGGAGTCAGGAAACAGAGGGGCACAAAAGTACTAGTGGCAAGAGAAAGTGGTGCAGGAAGTGGGAGTTGGGGACCCCCCCTGTCCCCCCTTTCTTATCTGCGGCTTGAATACTTTTGTTGATTAAAAATCCCACCTCAGGGATCATACTCCAAATGTGAGGTGTAAATATTCTTCACATGGCTTTTCTGAGCTAAAAATAAGCTTTAAAGTGTATATTCTCCAAATTGAGGTTTACCTTTATTGCACACAAATATCCACAGTCCTAGACGTAATATGGACAACTTCAAACAAATCTACAGGATGAATTGAATTTTCAATTCAACATTTTTAGTAATTACGGAAACAAGAATAACTAAGTGGCTTGCAATTGAAAAATCATAGAAACAGCTCAGCTTAATTATAATTATTTTGTATTTGCATATCTTTTTTCCCCATTCCATTTATCTATTGCAACATTTACCCATTCAACTTAGTAATTTATTTGGTTTTTTTTTGTAGCAAGTTTTTTTGTTTTTTCTTTCATAGAAACTCTTTTTTCCCTTTCAATGATGTAATTTCTCATCTTAGTACTCATTTTTATTGTAACTAGTTAGTGTATATTTATTTCTTCTCTGTGAAATTGTTCCTCCAAAACTTTTATTGAATAAGGCATGGAAGAAGCACTTAGAACTATGGAACTTCAAGAGAGAAAAGGTAAAGTAAAAAGAGAATCTGGAACTTAGGTGGGGTCAAATCTAAAATGAGAAACTAAATTTATATACTAGTAGATGTTGTAAATTTTTTGAACAATTAGGTACATTCAAGCCTTAGGAGCATGCTCAAGATAAATGTATACCTCAATTTGTAGTTTTTCATAGTTTTAACGATGTATGATATATTTGTTCTTCTGTCAGAGGACTAAATACAACTGCTTAGATGTACTTTAGTGCATGTAATATTCCGGAAGAGTACCTGCCACTGAAGTATTGTTGGCAGGTTATTAATTTGCATAAAACTACTGCTCACCTAGACTGGCTGTTGCTATCAGCAAGTAGTAAATGCCAAGCTGTGAATCTTCTGGTATAAACAAATTGAACTGAATTGAATTGATGTTGTGAGGGTAGATGGAATTAGTACATTTGAATTTACATGTGAAAGAGACTGAATGCTAATATTGCTCCTTGCTACAGATGGGTTATTGCTATTACTTGAGGTTTGTTTTATGTTGTGCAACTCGATCGAAAGGGTTCCATGTCATTCATATAATACAGTTCCTCAGCAAAAAGTCTTAAAATATGATTGCTTTTTTTCTTCTTTCTTCATGTTTGCTTTCACTTGAAATTAGAAAAAGGCTTCTTTATCGGGAATGACAAGATCAGTGTTAGTAAGTAAGTAAACATGCTTTTGTTCAACATCAAATTTGGAGTACCTAAATAAATTACAGCAAGAAATATTCACCTCCAAGCAGCCGATGGGACAAAATCGCACGTCAGGAAATGTCCGACCATTTTTTGGATGATACGATACGATACGATATTTATTGTTTATTATTTATTATTATTTTACAGAACATTATAAGCAAATTTACACAACCCGCATATAGCATTAGCTAGTCTTGGCGAGTATTAGAAATAAATAATTAAGTAAATACTACACATTGCAAGCTAAAGAAATTTGATTACCACAATAAACGAAAGAGATTTTACAATAAACTAAAGAGATTTCATTACTACAATATTATTGGGGTTATAAGCCATGGTATATTGAAAGAAATAAACTAATTTTTTTGTATCTGGGTGTTATGTACTAAACAATTATCCACCTCAGTGTTGTTGAAAGTGGTGGATATTTATTTATTTATTTATTTATTAGTCGTTTTAGTGTGTATTTTGCTGAGTATTTTTACGAGTGGTGCTGTACTTGGACGATGATGCTTTTTCTTGAAGTCATTCCTTTTCTTAAGTTTATTTTCACATCTCCTATTTTACAGAAGCAAGATTACAGAGGAAGGAGGAATCCAACTAGTTCAAAACGTTCCATCGCGTGTAATGTTCCCTCTTCAAGCTCTGCCAACACCTGTAGAGGTCACATGTTTTTTATGGAATCCACGGATTCTGTCACCACCCCTAGAAAGAAATGAGGCCTTAGTGAGCAGTGTGATGGAACTAGCCTGTGAAAGCCTCTCTGGTTCAGAGAAAAGTTTCAACTTTAATGAGAAAGTGAAGTTGGCTTTATCCCACAGTGCTAGTGATATCAAAGGGTACGAATTGGTGATCAAAGAGTTAATCAATGAGGAGACCAATGATTGGAGAGACTTAAAAACCAGATGGGCATGGACACCATCAGGTAGAGGTTTTTTTGGTAATTTATTTGTTGTTTTTCTTTTACAGGGTATAGCCATTCTTTCTTGAGTAATATATCCCTTTCATAAAAAATAAGTTAAACAGCACGTCAGCAAACTATCTAGTAAGTAAAAAGGGAAAGTCCAATTAAGTGCTATAGTGGGTATTAAAATATCCATTTTTCTTCAGGAGTATCTTAGATCAAGAGGTAGTTTCTTTAGCCTTTCGTGTGCCTTTATGGTTAGACTGAAAATGGTACACCTTTCTGTTATCTGCATGTCTTTCGCTCTTTGCACCAAACCACCGAAAACTTAACTGTATAACAAGAGACTTTACATTCCTTTTTTCCCAACTTTATATTTCATCTAATAAGCTCGATTGAATTTTCATTTTTATCTTGTACGATTGTCCAACTACCACTTCAAATGTTTCACTTCTTCGGATTTACAAAACAACAATGGTTTAGCGGGGTCTGTTGTCTTCTCGACAATGATATTTGTCATCACAGTGGTCAAAATGTTGTGCGCCTCGTGAGTCTGCAACAAATTTTGACCACTTTAATGACGAACATCATTATCAATAATAAGAGCATAGACCACGCTAAACCACTGTCGATTTGTTTTTAGCACAATTTCGACGTCAATTAGAGCGATTCTTTCAGTGCGTGACACGTTGCGTTGCTTGTTGTCTGTACTCGTATCGACAACGGCAAATTAGCCAATCAGATTGCGACATTACTGTCAATTGTGGTAAAATATGACAACCAGCTTGCCAAACGCATCTAAATGTGAAGCTGAATGAACAGAGTTATCTGATTGAAAGTAGAGGGTTTGTTGATTGTCACGAGAAAGCTACAACAACTTCGAACTCATTTACAGATGTCAAAGATGAGCATTCCAGCGTGGAAGAATTCCCAGACTGGTTGTTTCCATTTGCAGAGGCAGAAATTACAAGTTTTTCTTCATTTGCGGTGGTCTGGCGTCTCAAGTCTTTCTCATTCCAAAACCCTTCGACATTGTCATCTTCATTTGACTGCATTCTGTCAGACTATCCGAGAGTGAGTGTAACACTCCCAGTGAGTTCTCTCCCTCCGGAGAAAACCTTTGCTCTCACTGTAAAGGTACTTGTATATCACTTATGATAGACGATTCCCTTATATTTTACATATTAACTTTAAGCTTTTGCTGTGAAGTTGAAGACAAGATTCTCGTACGCGACGACAGAGTTACCAGCCCACCCGCCGGATACGATTAGCATGATGGTACCTTCTGTCAGCGACTTTTGTGAGAAATAATTGTGCCATCCGAATTCCCTACCGACTCTTTACGAAATTAGAGAGCTTTCGACCTTGCTTTATTACACACACTGCAGTTTCTTTTAATTGTAACTTCGTTTTTATTTGAAGGTACAAGAGGTTCCACGGCGTGATTATAGATGGAAAGAATTACTAGTTGCCGGACCTATTATTCATATTTCACCATCCCAACCAGTTCAGCTTTTAGCGCCTGCAAGGCTCACAATCCCCGTTACACTTCGGGGAGACACACCGAAATTTCCAGATTATTCAGCCACTGACGTCAGGATATTCTGCCGAAGCTCAGAAGAAGATGAGACAGAATGGAATGAAATAACAGAGCAGTTGGAAAGCTTAGCGGTTCTTGAAAATGGGACAGTGACGTTTACAGTTAATCACTTTTCAGAGTAAGTATTCTCTTGTGGCCTTTTAAGAAGCCGTGTAAATAAACTACAAAGCGCTTGCGCAGGAAAGGTCGTGGGTAATCAGGGAAAATGCATGCGTATATGAGACTTTGGTGTGCAAAAATATGTCGTCTTCGTTCGAACTACAAAAAGAGACTGAAGATAAAAGAAATGGAAACCAAGCAGAACTAGTAATAAACTATAAAGCTTTCGCGCAGGAAAGGCCGTGGGAATCAGAGAAAAAACACGCGTAGGTGAGACTTTGGCGTGCACAAATATGTCGTCTTCGAACAACAAAAAACAAAAGGGATGGAAAATAAATAAGCAAGCAACCAATCAACGAATATGTAGTTTTCATCAAATCGACCACATTTTTTAATCCGATTTGTCGTCTACAGTAGATATTATAAGACTCTTCCGGGGTGTGAGTTGATAAGTCTATGCGCGGTATTGCTTATTGCTTCCTTACCAAAGAAATCATGTCATTGTGGGACAGCGATTTGTTTTGTCCTCCCTCTAAGGATATCTAGGAGCCACGAGTTCGAATCTCGTCGAAGCCTGCGGCGTCTCGTGAGTCCACAACATTTTGACCATTGTGATGACGAATATCGCTGTCAATACGAGTGCAGACCACGATAAACCACTGCCGATTTGTTAATTCTTTCCTCGATTTTCATCGGCGGCCGGGTCAAATGAAGTTTATTTCATTACAAGTTGTCATAGTAGAGACAAACTGGGCCATTTGTCTCATTCTGAGAATATGTTCACATCAATTTTACTTATTGACTTAAATCCTTTTTCTGGTTTGAATGAAATCATCCTAGACTAATCAGTTAGTTCATGACTCTAGGATGCTTGCATTCTGATTTGTTGATCAGTGATCGAAAAATGTATACTCTTTACTCAGGTGACTCCTCAAAAAGATGTTGTTAAGTTTGTGTCCTTGTCCCATAGGTACTGGCCTTGGATTGACTGGATAAAACAACCCGTTGTTATCCTCAAGGATTTTGTCCTTGATCTCTACAAAAAACTCATGGTAAAAGAAGCTGGATTTTTAGCTCGTGTATGTGATGCATTCAAACCTGGCAACTACTCGCTGACTCTTTGCTGCTTCCCAATCCATCTTAAAGGTCAAGTACATACTGAGGTATGTTCAGCTCATCGCGTTTGTTTTCAAGGGGAAGGAAACTCGCTGAAGCCACTATGTAAAGAAGATCGAATGTTTGTGTCTCTTTCCGAAGCATTTACTGTGACTCAAGAAGGAAATCTAGACAACTTCTTCTTGAGGTTAGTTTATTACTGAATTTTTGCTCAGTCAACCTAAATTGCACTGTTCCGCCATGTTGGAGCATAAGCGTAATGAGAAACATGGTTTGCCTAAACAAAAAGAAATCTCTAGTATTGTATCTTTGTTTAATTTGTTTGTGTCAGGTTTCTCGGAACTGATTACTTTCAAGAAAGTCTACATGTATGCATTAGCGAACTCAGTAACCTGCAAGTAGAGTTGTACAAAATGGAGCAATATCCGCTTAAAAGGGAAACTTTGTGCAAGCTGCATATCATTCCAGCCTCATCATATCAGGTATGTCGTATACGAAATTAAAAAAATTGATCTGGCCGAAGTAAATACTGATTAGGAGCAGTTTCGGAAACTAACTTTTAAAGCTTTTTCCCTTCGTCTGCGTAACTCTTAGGATTCAACCGCTTAAAAGTACCCCCATCCATGTATGACGGTTTTACACTCCTCGCTTTGGCAAAGTGCGTGACTAGAAAGCATGGCAGAAGATGAAGTTATCTTTCTCAATTAACTCCTTTACTGTTCTTCTTTTCTAAATTATCGTTCCCTTCTATCGTCGCAACTATTTTTTATTGGCTTGGTTAAGTAAGGCTCAAATAGCCACCGGCAGAGCTACCCAACTCTTTTGGAGGGACATCAAGTCAGAGAGATAGCTGCCGCCTGAGTTTTGCAGATTGTCAGTGAAAATAAATGGAAGACGCTACAACACACTGTCCTCGTGAAATCACGGAAAAAATTGCAGCAGAAATTGCACTCAGAGCCGCAGCAAAAATCGCCGGTGTAAATGGCTGTTAAGTAATTTTCTTTCAAAATGACCGACAACCATTCCATCGTATTTTCTCTTAACTCTCTTCGGCTGTAAGAGGCCCTTGCTTGGTCAAGGCATAGGGCGTAACGTATATCCTTAGAGGGCCAATTGAACTGAACTGTCAACTGTTTTCTAGTGACAAGGCTAAAAAAATTGATAGATGTAAATGTCTGATAAAATATTTTTTCTGAGATATTGAGTATCTCTGTTGCAGAGCTCTTCCCTCAGCAACTTTCCCTCCACACCGCAGATAGCCATGCGTGAGCAAAGGGAAGATCAGGTAAAAAAGGAACGTTCTGAAATATTACAGAAAATAGCTACAAGAAATTGGAAAAATCAATCGATCTTTTAGATGTCCTTAGTTTTCGATGAAATATGAAATATGTCCTTCCAGATCTTACCTTACTAATGAATCAAACGATAAGATTTAATCGAAGTTATGTCAGGTGTTATGTTCTTAACTGAACATTGCCCTTTGTTAGTTTATGTTGAAAATCACTTTCTATCAAATTTGTCTCCGACGAAAAAGTGAATGATGATAAGTGACCATTTGATTTTGATGAGGTCATGAGCTGAAAAACGCCTGCCACAACTCAGGCAGCCCAAGCTCACTGGTAGAAAGCGGACGTGACTCCACAGAGGATCCACACAAGCAGCGTGTCTGGTCGTTTGTTCAAAATATAAAGAAATGTATGGGAGAATATTGAAGAGTCGTAATATGGTAAACTTATATCAAGGAATGTCTATGTTAAGGCTCAAAGTAAATGTAAACCTACCTCACTTGCCGTTTATTTTCGTTTTTGTGGTTCTAAATGGCGAATTTGAGCGATTTGGTTTATTTTGCGCTGACTGTTACACTACTGTATAAGAAGTAGAGTAACAGTCAACGCAAAATCTACCAAATCGCTCAAATTGCTAGTTAGAACCACAGAAACGACAATACACGGCAGGTGAGGTACGGTTACATTTATTTTGAGCTTTAACATAGATATTCCTCGATATAAGTTTACGATATTACGACTCTTCAATATTCTCCCATACATTTCTCTATATTTCGAACAAACGACTACACACGCCGCTTGTGTGGGTCGCCTGTGGTAACTCCTACAGGATTGCGCAACGTTTTATATTTATAAAGGTTTGTATGAGATGTTATCAGTTTGCCTTAAAAGAGAGGGAAAAAATGTCTTGTTTTGAAATAAAATGGACTTATTTGCCAAAATAGCACTAACTCGCCGAAAACGCTTCAAAATGGCCTGAGATGCTGGTAATCCACAACGAAAACAACAAGGCAATGAGGTAAGTCCATTTTATTTCAAAACAAGACATTTATTCTCTCTTTTAAGGCAAACCGATAACGTCCCATACAAACCTGTATAGGTACAAAACGTTGCGCAACACTGTAAGAGTCACTTCCGCTTTTCTAGTAGTGAGCTTGGGCTGCCTGTGAACCAGTCGACTGTTAGAAATCTAGGGTGTGAACTGGTTGGTCACGAATGCACACCCTAATAGAATCACTAGGGAACTTAATAGTTAGTTCTTAGTTTACATAATTTATTATCCAACTGTGCTTTGTAGAGTACAAATAACGCGCGAGACGAGTACAAATATCACGCGGTATTTGTACTCCAGAAATAATTATCCGTGAAATTCGCCCACACTGAAATAACATTTTGGCGTAATGGATAATAAATCTCATATGAGATGTTTTGTTGTGTAGTATCACTGAGTATTTTTACTTGTTGTTTGTGTTCTGACTCGCCCTACGGGCGATAGTACTTTAGTATTATTTTTTTACATAATTAACTCGTTGTTTTATTTCAGGTCGCGCCGGAATTCAGCACAACTTTTCCCTCACCGCAAGCACCTGAAGTAACAGATCCAAGTATTCGCTCAAGCGAAGTTTTGAGAGTCGCAATCTTGGGAGACGAGTGGAATTCACTGAAAGGTGGATTGTCGACTTTCAACAGGGAACTTGCCATTCATTTAAAAAGACAGCCCCAAGTTCAAGTCAATTTCCTTACCCCTAGGTTTGCATGTGGAGAGGAAGAAAAAACAGAAGCTGGAAAACATGGCGTCACTATTGTCGAGGCAAAGCAACTTGAGGCATGCAGTCCCCAAGAAG
Source organism: Stylophora pistillata (assembly GCF_964205215.1). Lineage (NCBI taxonomy): Eukaryota > Metazoa > Cnidaria > Anthozoa > Scleractinia > Pocilloporidae > Stylophora > Stylophora pistillata. The sequence continues at coordinate 9,165,512 of NC_142528.1, read as the reverse complement.
AAATATATTTTCCATCGAAAGACCTTGGAATTGATGTTGTAATTGGTCATGGTGTGAAGCTTGGTCGACAAGCTCAGATTATTAGGGAATCTCATGACTGCAAGTGGGTCCAAGTGGTGCACACTGCTCCAGAAAAACTCGGTATGTACAAGGACTATCCGAAAGCTGTTGAACAAGGTGAGAAAAAGAACGAGGATGAGGTTAGTCTCTGTAAAATGGCTGACCTTGTCATGCCAGTTGGGCCCGAATTGAAAGGTATCTACTCTAATCATCTACGCTCTTTCGACAAAGAGCAAGATGTTGTAGAATTTACACCGGGAATCATGGAAGATCTAACCGATGTAAAGCAGTCGCCAAACGAGAATGACGTGTTTCAGGTCCTGATGTTTGGGCGTGGTGATGACGAGGACTTCACACTGAAAGGCTACGATATTGCTGCTGCGGCATTTGCTAGTCGTGATCTGAAAAACGATTCCTATCATCTCACATTTGTTGGAGCGGCCCCAGGAAAGCAAGACGAAGTTGCAGCGAAGATTCTCAAGCGTGGCATTTCTGAAAACCAACTGTCTGTCAAACAATATGTCAAGGATAGAAATCAATTAAAACAGCTGTTTCGTCGTATGGATCTGGTTATCATGCCCTCAAGAACAGAAGGATTTGGACTCACTGCCCTTGAGGCCTTATCCGCTGGTTTGCCTGTTCTTGCTGGCTGTGACTCAGGCTTTTCAAAAGCTTTGAAGAAGGTAAGATTTGGGGAACTCTGTGTAGTTAACTCCGATAAACCAGAGGACTGGTCAGAGGCGATCAAGAATGTCCGTCAAAAGGAGAGAGGAAAGCGGCTAGAAGAGATGCAAAGTGTGCGGGAATCCTATGAACAGGAGTACAATTGGGCAAATCAATGCGAGATTCTCGTAAGGGAGATGAGAAGGAAAATTTTTGGTAAGCGTGGTCTTTGTTTTTCCTTCCTATCCCAGCTTTATTCAAATCTTTGACGGTTGAGGCAATGACTTGTGTTTTTTTCTGCTCTTTTGGGGGGGGGGTTGTTCTTCTCTTTTATTATCCATTTATTTGTTTTTCTCGTTATCCATGTAGTAATTCATCGATTTATCTATTTATTTATTTATTCATTTATTTATTCATTTATTTATTTACGAATTCGTAAATCTGTATTCCCATCTATTCATTTCTAACTCTTTCTTTCTCTTTCTTCTTTCCTCTTTCCTATCGTTAGTCCAACTTCTCTAAAACCAATATTTTTACTACTACTAGGAAATCAACCTAAATTCTTTATTATTTTAGATTTAAATCATTAATTACTCTTCTGCTTTTCAGAGTAGAACGTCAAAACATGGATAATAAACCTATCAAGACACGCTGATGATTCAAGTCAGAATTTTTTATTACTGAAGAAATGAACGTCTTTTAATTTTTATTTCATTGCATTAGCAAGGAAAAAGTTAACCTTAATTGGACTTTGTTAATTAACCATTCTAGATGTAAATGTATTAGTTTTGATAAAAATTTCGTCATCGTGGAATTTAATAGTCAGAAATTTCATAGTCATTTGTTTCAAGAGGCATGTTACTCCTAAACATATGATGATGATATTATTTCCCTTCCCGTCTTTTTTTTTTGGTTTTTTTTGACGTTAAAGCTGTGCGATTTAATCCTCTTTGAGCTAGAAAGCTTTTCTCCACGGACCGGAATTATTCTTGATGTGGATCCGTGACACCTGTGTGGAGAATTATTACTCAAAACGCGAAGATGTAAGATAATGTTCGAGTGGTGGAGCAATTTACAGATGAGTGTCGAGAGTTAACAGGTGTCTCTCTCCTTTCCCTTCACCGTGCTCTTTGATTGGCGTAGACGTCCCACGTCAACTAATTCCAACCAATCAGATGCAAACCAAAAACAATCGCGACTTGGTCATTCACATTTTCCTGCGCTTCAGGCTGTTTGCCTTTTTTTATATTTATTTTTTTTACTTCGAGTTTACAACGGTTTCTTGAGATAACTTTTTCCTTTGAGTGACGGCTATGATTACTTGGGTTTGGGTTTTACAACACCCAAACGAAAAGTGATCCAAGAGTAAGAAGAATTTTTTTACCACGGGAACTTTACAGTGATTTGTTACTGTGAAAATACGGGGCACTTTTGTAAAGTGTTCAACAGGCAACAGTCAGTCAGTCAGTAACTTTATTATCGTGTAAAATCTTCTAGCTGACCGTAAGTGGTCTACTAATCGGGGATACTTAAAATTTCACAAAAATCTAAAAATCACAACAAGATATTTAGTACAGGTGTTAACTATATAACGGGTGTATAAATATATAATTTGGATATATCAACAAAGTTGAAATGGTAAATTGGCCACCGTAATGATTACAAAAGCTGACGTTTCGAGCGTTAGCCCTTCGTCGGAGCGAATAGAGGAATTGTGGGTTGTGTGTGCTTTTACAGGCAGAAAATGGAGCCACGTTATTGGTGGGAGCATGGCAACGAGAAAAACATGAATAAATTAGCGGAATGAAAAGCGTTCGTTGATCCCTGGGGGATTTAGACTGCCGGTTTGAAAGATGAGCTTTTGTTCAAGATTTTTACGGCTTTCCGTGCCACCTAAGTGCAAGGAAAGACCGCAGATTGCCATATGTTGCTTAGAATGATTAGGTAAATTAAAATGTCTACCGACTGGTTTCGATGTGTCCTTGTCATTCCTTTCCAAGTCTCGAAGGTGTTCTCGGAATCGGTCACCGAGTCTTCTGCCTGTTTCGCCGATGTATATCTTTTTGCAATAAGTGCAAGTTATGCAATAGATTACATTGGCGGAGGTGCACGTGAAGTGATCGGTGATCTTAATGGATCGTTTAGGTCCTGATATTTTATCAGTGTTGTGAATGAAAGGACACGTTCTGCATCGTGCACGAGCGCATTTAAAAGTGCCTGGTTGGTCATTAGTCTGAAAAGAACTTCTGATCAAACAATTGCCCATGTTTTTGTCGCGTTTGAATGAAATGAGCGGAGGCTACGAAAAGATAGTGCTTGTCATTTGATCAAGCGGGTTGAATTTATTGGCAACTGTATAAGCTGATGTGGACCTGCTGTTTTCCCACCCAACCTACCCCAGGGGAGGACATCCAGCACACAGTAATCTCGTGCGTGGGAAATTAACGTCTCTTACCCCTTACCCTTTAAGAGACGGGACCTCCGGCTTTACGTCCTATCCGAGGAGACGAAACAATGTGAGTGAAGTGTCTTGCTTAAGGACTCAACGTTAAGCCCCAGCCAGGACTTGAACCCGGGCCGTTTAACCCAGAGTCCAGCGCATTGACCACTGGACTACTCACGCCTCTTCTGCCTGTTTCGCCGATCTATATGTTTTTGCAATAAGTGCAAGTAATGCAATGGATTACATTGGCGGAGGTGCACGTGAAGTGATCGGTGATCTTAATGGATCGTTTAGGTCCCGATATTTTATCAGTGTTGTGAATGAAAGGACACGTTTTGTATCGTGCACGAGCGCATTTAAAAGTGCCTGGTTGGTCATTAGTCTGAAAAGAACTTCTGACCAAAAAATTGCCTATGTTTTTGTCGCGTTTGAATGAAATGAGCGGAGGCTGCGAAAAGATAGTGCTTGTCTCTGGATCGTTTTGAAGTAATTTAAAGTTTTTAAGAATGATGGATTTAACTGAGTGGTTGTGAGGGTTTTTCACAACAAAGAGGATGATTCTAACACCTCGAACAAAGACACTTTCGAACCACTTCAGACTCGAAAGTCTAAATGGACTCCCCCAGAGGGCCAATTCGCATCATCAGACTTTCTTATCAAAAAATGCCGCCACGATATCAACAAACTCAATTTCAAACGTATTACCAAATTTTCTAATCTCTCTTCTGAAGAGTGGTCGGCTCTAAAAAGTCTTAGAAAACGCAAAGACCTAGTTATCAAAGCGGCCGATAAGGGCGGCTCAGCCATTGTTTGGCGCACCGACCTCTACCAAAAAGAAGCTTTGCGGCAACTTTCTGACACCTCTTTTTATCAAAAGATCGACAAAGACCTCACTGCCAGCAATCAAAACTCCGTCAAGAATAGGATCAACCAACTGATAACTAAACAAGAATTACCGGCCACAGCAAAAAATCTCATCATAACCACTCCTAGAACTTCTTGTATTTACTTTTTACCTAAAATTCACAAACCTAACAACCCGGGTCGGCCCATTGTCTCGGCTTGCAGTTGCCTTACCGAACTTATCTCCAGCTATCTAGACAAAATTATGGCTCCCATCGTCAAAACTTTACCATCGTAAATCCTTGGATATTACGTCTCTTTACATTGTCATTCCTAATGGCGAAGGCCTACTGGCCCTTAAACATTTTTTTGATCAACGTACTGTTAAGGAACCTAAATCTGAAACACTTCTACGCTTAGCCGAACTAGTGCTCACACTCAATTGTTTTTCATTCGGAAACAACTTCTTCAAACAAACCAATGGTGTAGCCATGGGCACCAAAATGGGACCTAGCTATGCCAATCTTTTTGTAGGTTTTGTCGAACATCAATTTTTCAGCCAATACAACGGGTCCAAACCTGAACTCTACGGTCGCTACATCGACGACTGTATCGGCGCTACCTCCTCTACCAGAGAGGAGCTCACTAAATTCATAACCGCAGTCAATTCTTTTCACCCGGCTCTGAAATATACTTGGGAAATTTCTGACAATTCTTTATCCTTTATAGACGTCAAAGTTTCAATTGAAGGTAACGGTTTATGCACTAGTGTGTATTACAAACCTACAGACTCGCATAATTACTTGTTATCTTCGTCTTCGCATCCATCTCACGTTAAGAATTCCATTCCTTTTTCTCAGTTTCTAAGACTTCGTCGTTTATGTAGTGATGACTCTGATTTCCACCACAAATCAGAGTCAATGTGCCAGGTCTTCGATAAACGTGGTTACCCTGTTTCCGTCGTTCAAGCGGGTTACCACCGCGCTCAACTTATTGATCGACATTCAACACTACAAACGCCGCATAAGGAAGATTCCGACCGCATTCCATTCACTCTCACGTTTCACCCTCACAACCACTCAGTTAAATCCATCATTATTAAAAACTTTAAATTACTTCAAAACGATCCAGAGACAAGCACTATCTTTTCGCAGCCTCCGCTCATTTCATTCAAACGCGACAAAAACATAGGCAATTTTTTGGTCAGAAGTTCTTTTCAGACTAATGACCAACCAGGCACTTTTAAATGCGCTCGTGCACGATGCAAAACGTGTCCTTTCATTCACAACACTGATAAAATATCAGGACCTAAACGATCCATTAAGATCACCGATCACTTCACGTGCACCTCCGCCAATGTAATCTATTGCATAACTTGCACTTATTGCAAAAAGATATACATCGGCGAAACAGGCAGAAGACTCGGTGACCGATTCCGAGAACACCTTCGAGACGTGGAAAGGAATGCCAAGGACACATCGAAACCAGTCGCTAGACATTTTAATTTACCTAATCATTCTAAGCAACATATGGCAATCTGCGGTCTTTCCTTGCACTTAGGTGGCACGGAAAGCCGTAAAAATCTTGAACAAAAGCTCATCTTTCAAACCGGCAGTCTAAATCCCCCAGGGATCAACGAACGCTTTTCATTCCGCTAATTTATTCATGTTTTTCTCGTTGCCATGCTCCCACCAATAACGTAGCTCCATTTTCTGCCTTTAAAAGCACACACAACCCACAATTCCTCTATTCGCTCCGACGAAGGGCTAACGCTCGAAACGTCAGCTTTTGTAATCATTACGGTGGCCAATTTATCATTTCAACTTTGTTGACCATATCCAAATTATTTCGTTACTCCCACCGACGCAGCCCCAAACAGTTTCTTTCGAAACTATCAGCCTTTATTCATTTGTATAAATATATATATTACAATGAAATTTTTACATTAAGTTAAATTGCCTATACCTTGGACTACAATTAATTGGTACTTGACAATTAAAATAAAATAACAATTAAGCTCCCGTTGATTAAGAATTACAAAGATGACGGTTTAGGCAGCCGCCATCAGTAATTAATGTAGCCAGATTCTCCCTCCTGATATTTGCTTTAAATGTTGATAAGAAGTTATGGCCCCGTTCTTACTCGAAGGAAGTCATGATTTTTACACTGAGACCTGCAGCTGTCTCTCCAAATATTGTCTGCCTACCCATATGAAACAAGATTACAAAATACGACTTCTTTGATGTATAAAAGTGAAATCTCGGTGCCTCACACCATTATTTTATCAGGCATTAGAAGACTATAACTTTCCAAATACTTACTTATATCTGTCGTACTACAGAACAACACACAATAGTTGACACTGTAGCAGTATCTAGGACAACAACTATGGGGATACGCCCTACTGGCCGGGAAAAAGCACTGTCTTCAACGGTATTAGACAATTGTAAAAGACTCATCACAACGTACAGACGTGTATTACAACAAGAAAAATTTATTTCAAGCATACATTATGTGATGTTGGAAAATATAATTTTTCACATAAAAATACCACCATAAGTTGTTCTTCAGTATTTTTTTGTTGTGCCCCACATAATCGTCATTAAACCAATTTCATTCTTCGATGTTTTACCCATTAGTTAATTTTAACTTTTAGTTATTTACCGTAAAGAAGCTTTGAAAAGAAATATCATTAGAAATGAGACCTGAAACTAGAATGACGTGCATGTTTCCCTAATCCCTTGCAATGGTAGTCAGCAATGCAAGGAAAGCATCCAGTTGTGATTGGAATTGATAATGATTAGAATATCTTTTGTAACGTAGCAAATGAAAGCTGCAACAGGAAGGCGAGAGACGAAGTTTGATCATACTTCTGTGATGCTTCCGTGATTCAACACTGTTCCTATAAAAGATGGCCAGCACGACAGCCTAGCCTGCGGTATTCTGCATGATTTATAGCGTCAAGCGGCAGAGCTGTTAAGAACGGGCTGTGAGGTTGCGGGAGGTTTCATAGCTCGTTTTCGTGGCATTGCTGCCTTCATTTTCACTGAGCACCCAGTAGAACCGCCATGCAACTCTAGAACAAGAACGGAACAGGTACACGCTGTTGCGAGCTGGACTTGACCAGCCTTGCAGGCACACAGATATCTCTGAGTCCTGTCCCTGAACCCTTTCTTCCGCGTCCTATACTTCATCTTGAGAATTATTCATCGATCACATCGCGAATCCGTATATTTGATCAAGACATCATACGAGGTCGTCAGCCCCAAGAGGACACCGCGGAAATACGTTTTCGTGACGTCACAGTAACTGGTCAGTGGTCATCAACTTTAGGCTGCCAAGCGGTTCCATATGTTCCATATGAAGACATCGGCTGTTTGCGTGGTTTTAAGTTGGAAAATATGCATGATACTTCTCCTTGTTTGTTATATTTGATCCTTTGAATTATTTTTTAATACTAAAACCACGTCTTAACAACTAGCGGTATAGGGGAGTCATTTTGTTTGGAGTTGTGTGCTGTTTGCTGACTTAGGCTGGCCGTCCAGTTACGAAGCGCGATCTTGGTTCTTCAGTCGCCCTCGCCTTCAGAATTGTCAAAAACAGCGATAGTTATCCAGACAAAGCAGGAGATTAGTTCTGTAAGATACTTTACCAGTGAGTCTGAAGACTGGTTGGATTTTTAAGTGTTATTAGCATGAAGCGATACAGATAATTATTGTGTTTTGAAAATATTCATACACTCACTTACCGCCGACGTGCGCTGCCTTTTCATTTTGGTAATTATTCGCTTGGATGAGAATTTTACCTTTATAGACTGATTTTTCGCCATTGCACCCTTCTGATTTTCTGTGCCTTTAAGAACGGGTGTCTGTAATCAAAATATGAAAACATCTGTTCATTTCATATACTTGCAGTTTTATCAACAAGTTATCTCGTGAACAGGCACAACCAAACGTACTAAAGACATGTACTAGAGATCTACTATCAACTGCTGTCAATAAAGGCTTAATTCAAGATAAATTATAAATGAACCGATCATGTTGGACGGTCTCAAATATTGCATATTTTCCGCGCCCTCAATCAATCGCGTATATAATAATCTTTGTCGAGCCTTAGCGCAGCAAACAATTCACAATTTCTTCGATTTCCACTTCCTTTGGAAACATCACGAAACAAGCGTTATTCTGTTCCAACAAAAGCTACTTTAATTTCCCAAACAGCTCTAATTGTTTTACACGAAAGCATTTTCAATGAAACCCACTTTATTATTATTATTATATTTTTATAACTCAGTCATTTGAAACTTTTACAGGCACATGTATGTTTACCTGAAGTATATTCCACTATCTTGCATGTGCATTGCATTAATTTATGCAAACAATCAACTACTCTTCTTCCATTCATTTTTTTAAGATTAGCTTAGCTTTGCTTTACATACACATCACATGCACTGCCACTGTAAGGATAATTATGATCCCCATCAGTAATATTACATCATATCCCCACAGAACATTGTTATGAAACATGCCCATTTGACTTGTAGCCATTTTCTTTCAAGGTGGCAAAATATATGTATATTGCTGAAATTAGTAAGAATTTCTTATTGACTAAAACTAGTGTAGTCATACCAGTGCTCCCCTCCCCAGTAATAAGTTGGGAAAAGGACATTTGTATGGTGCTATCATTGTTTACGTTTGGGAATATCCCATCCCTGATGTTTATTTGACTGGATGGGCACAGCAGTACACAGGCTAATTACAAGCATTTGGTTACTCCTCATGACTTAGTGTTAACTGGGAATTGACAGCTGGCTTAATCTAATCAATTTTCTCCTGAACATTTTTAACAAACAACTTTGACTTCAGAAATACTTCTGATAATTTCCCTCTGACATTTCTAATTTGGAAGATTAATCATCATAATCATTATGTTATTTCCACCTCCATAAACACCCAACATAAGTTTTTTGTTTATAATTCAGGCAGCTTCTAAATATAAGAAATCAAGCTTAGAAGGTAGTTGATTCATTCAAGGCTGTTGCAATATGAGAAAAGGCAATACAGTGCTTTATTCACATAAATTGATTAAATTATATTATTATAATTATTTTACCTTACAGTACTTTTGTTTTTTCAACATTTTTTTTTTAATTTGTTTTCTAGTAATACCAAGATGGTAATGTTACTTTGTGAATCAGGGAGCTATATAAACCAGAAGTATTCTATTAGCTTACTACATTTTATGTTGCAGATGGCAGTAAGTTAGTAAAGAAAGAAAAGAAAAAGCAAAAATAAATAAAATAAAATGATTAGTGAGGGAAGAGCAGCATAAAAAAAGACATAATGGACATTTTGTACTTAACCATACCTCGGTTTATTCTTCCTCTGGTTGAGCCAATTTTTGTATTTTGGGGGGCTTCAGTCCTAAACATGTTACAGTCATAGGTTTTTGGCCAAGTATGATACGTACAATAACCAGTGGGGATAGGGTGTCCATTACCCTGGTCCCAGAGGCTTTACTTACTCTTTCGTCTCTGTGGTTTTACGAGCCGCGAAGCGGCGAGAAAATTTGACGAGCCGCGAAGCGGTGAGAAGTAAGCGAAAGCCTCTGGTTGGAGACGGTTAATTTACTGATCTCACCGCGCCAATCAAATTAAATATTTCACAAATTTGTTCTGGCTCATTGATTGGTCAATTTTTCACCTCGCCTGTGATTGGTTTAAAAGAGTTTGTCATAGGGGTGAGGGGTTAGGGAGTTTTTACTTCCATTTGACTTTTGACCAGGGTAGGGATGGGTTTTAGCGCAGAAATTGAAAATTCGATCGAATCGCTTGCTTTCGTTTTTCTCAGTATCGATGGATCTTTGGTGCTGCACAGTACACTTGATTCTTTGTTGATCTCCACATAGATCTTGTCGATTATCTTAGTCTTGAGTTCGGGATGCTTCCAGACAGAATTTATCACTCCATTGTATTCTTGTAAACAAATTTGTCTTACAATGCTGGAACCATTTTTGCGCTAACTATTTTCTTAACTAGACCAGACGGATAGTAAATGCGTACCCAAGAAGAGAAGCAAAGAAAATCAATAATATTCTCACATACTTCTAGCAACATACAATAATTGCAAACTTCTCACCTCCGTAGGTGATGCATTCCGAGGTTGCCCTACGAATACAGCTTCTTCGTCCCTTTCAGCACTATCATTAGCCATGGAAATAATCTTTCTTTTACTTTTGGGGTTGCGAACTCGTTCAAATGTTTTCGTCGCTGGTGAACTCGGTGTTCTTGCGGTTCTCGGTGATTTACAAGGAGAATCTTTCGCACATCTCTTGCGTCGCGTCAATTCTCCGACATCTATGTTTACTACTTTGTATTTGTTCCTGAACTCTTGTAATTCTTCGGATTGACTAAGTGCCTTTTCATGCTTTTGGACAGGCCTGTAGCACTTGTTACAGAGCACTTGTGAGACCTTGGAATTGATTTCAACTTTGGCGTTCACAACAAGCCTAAAGCGGCGCAGAAAATCTCGATTCTTCTCGGTGAAAATATTCAATTGAGAATAGCCATTTATCTTGACGTTTTCGTTGCAAAATCGGCAATAATCGTTTGCCCGAGGGAAGTAGATTTTAATCGGGGTTTTTGTTGGAGTTCGTACTACATGCGAGCTTGTCATTTGGCACGTGTAGCAAATATTTTGACAGGTATTGTAAATACGGCCACGAAACAAAATATATTCCCCACGCCCACTCCAGATACAAGTAAAAACACTACACCTACCCCCAGAGGTATTTTAATACTTTACTCTGATTGGTTATCGGAAAGGGGCGTGATTGATGGCTGTCACCCGAAGCTTGGTGGCATGAAAGTGAGATTCTCAACGGTCCTGACCAGAGGTTCTCTCCGCTCGCTGCTTTACAGCTCGTTGGTCGGCGCTTTGCGCCGAATTCTCGTACTCCGGTAGAGAGAAGAGAACCTCTGGGACCAGGGTAGGTGTCCATGCAACACGGGCATGTTTTGTCTTCTCGGCGAATCTGACCGGAATGCCGTTGACATACCGATTTATACGGTTCAAGCCACTGCTTTATAAACCTGATGGTGCAGCGTCCTCGGATCACCGCTTCAGCCATTCAAAAACCGTCTCATTTTTAGCCTTAGTGCTTACGCTCTTCTATAAACAAAACTTACGTGCCACGGAGCCGCCAGCGAAAAACAACAATTTCATATCGTGTGCAACTTCAGTTCGGCTTTGGCAAATTATATAATTGAGCTTGAGAACTATCCAAAAGGTGAACGGAGTTTCAAAGCTAAGTTTACAGTATTCTTTCTAAGTTTTGCCTTTTTACACTGTCGATTTGACTCACGGCGAAAACATTATAAAAGTTAACGGCATTTTATGGTTTCGTCGAGGTGTCCGCTGACCAATAAAATACTGTATCGTGCCTTAAAAAACGTATTTCCGCGGTGTCCCCCACACGATCTCGTCCCAGAATGAAGGATTATCATAACTTCTCAAATGTGACAAAATGAAGTATAATCATTCAACATCGAGATGACCGTGAGTCCAACGGTAGACTGGAGATACTAAGGTAGCGGAAGGCACGAAGTAAAAAACGGCGGCGAAGAAGGCGTCCAAGAACAAAGATGATCTCGATGCTCTGCTACAAGAAGCAACAAGTTTGCTTGGAGAAAAAAAATATCACGGAAGAGGAAAAAAGGCCGGAGTGATTTGGAATTTTATAGGGACTCCACCACTGGTTTGAGGAAATACAAGCACAAGTATCGACCTCGCGAAAAAAAGGTGACGAATACGTCGCTCTGCAGTGCAACAGAAGAAGGTGAATTTACAATATTTTTATCTTTTGCAACACGATATCCCCCTAAAATTAGCGAAATAAAGTTAATTGTCAAAACGCCTTAAATTTACTAGAATAATTAATCCAATGTTCCAAACAAGCTGCTGGCCATGTTGCCTTAACAAAGCTCATGCAAGTTTTATTTGACTCAAACCTTATAGATTGCGATCCGAGTTTAGATTTGGGAGATGATGATGTACAACCTACATGTCATGAGATGTCACCACCATCAATTGTCAAGCGTAAGTTTTGTTTGCGACAGAATGTACTTTTATCCAAACACCTGCAAAACAACTGTTTTTCACAACATCCCACTTTAATGTAGATCAACCACTTTAATGAGATCAATCATTTCTCATGCAAAGGTAAAGATAAATTGCTAATAATGACTGGAAAAAATTGGGGTCCCTGTGCTCATTAGTGAGCTGTATCCTTTTATTCCCCTATAGATCTCAATATCAAGGCAAATCTACTATATTTTCAATGTGTACATGCACGAGCATGCGCGAATGATGCTATCAACTATCCGCAGTAAGGGTTGCACAAAATGTGAGGAATCACCTTAAGCTTATTTAATAAGGCATTCTTGGAACAACTTGATTTAATGAAGTAAGTGGGGAGTGTAAAGAAAGAGAGTTTATTTTTTATAGGGTTGTACATTTCATTTTCCTTGTTGCCAGGTCTCAATCTTTGTTAGAAAGAAAGTTGGTGAAATCACAGACTAACTGGAATTTAAAAGAAGGGGTGCTAAATTATTTATAAAAAATCATGGTCATGAATAGAAGAGTTGGAATGTACCAGTATCTATTGATGCACATTGTGACTAAATATTATTTTTGTTTCATAGAAGATGACCTTGAAGCTGCACTTGCAAAGTGTGAAGAGGTTCTTTCCACATTTCAAATTGCATCTTCCAAGAATTGGGAAACACGGATGTCTAATATGACCTGTAGTTGGGACAACATCAGGAAGCAGCTAATAGAGGCAGTCCTTAGCTGTGAGGGCCTCCCCTCCAGAAATTTGCAGCATTTGTTTGGAAGGCAAAGTCTGTATACGATGTATGGAGTGCCCAAAACAGTTTATGTGCCCTTCATGCAGTGAAAAGGTTCACAAGTCTTTGCCTTTTCATGACAGAGATACATATGTAAATGGGTACTTTCATGCTATTCTCCCAACTGTGGAGTTGATGGAAAAGGTTATCACCAAATAATAGGTAATCTCACAATAATTTATACAGTGTCCATTTTTTTAAATTATTATTTTCACTTCATATGCTTAATTATACATTTTTTTTTAAACCACCATATTCAAATTGAACTTAGCATAAACAAGTAAAGGTGGATGGAGACTCATCCAACATGTATTAATTAGCTTTAAAGTCACAAGTGGTTTCTTAGAGAACTTTATGATGATGATGATTATGTTATATCACAATGCAAAACAACATTTTTAATGTAGCTTTACTTCTCTCTTTTCCTTAGATAAGTCTTTTCCAGTCCCTAATATACCAGATCAATGTTGAAGTTGTAAAGAGGCTGGAGTCATACAACAAGTTCCATCTTCTGGTTTCTTAATAATAGTTAATGAAAAAGGTAATAGTGTCTGTTTGCTTAAACTGTCCTGGATTTTTACTTATTTCCTGTATCTAATTATTAAGTGAATTAATAAAAGTAATGTGGCTTGCTCTTTATCTCAAATTACTTTTTGATATGTCCTTTTATGGTAATCAATTAGATTGTAATGCATCATAAGAAGAGATTCATTTTATTAAAATTTTAATTAGTTTCACCTTAATTTATTACCTATAGTTATGGGAATTCCTAGTTGAAGCCATTTTACTGCACTTTAATGTTATCATTATTCATGAAGTGAATAATTTCTTTTTCAGGACGATACGATTTGAACAAAGTCATAATCCAGTGTTCCAATTGCAACAGTATCATTCTATCCTGGTCTCTGATTGATGTTGTACAAGCAGGGTTTTGGTGTGGGAGTCCCACTGACACCAGTTATGTGTTTGACCAACAATTATTCCGGTTATGGGATTCAATCCAAAAAAGAATGCCTGGGACATCAGAAAGCTCCTTTATTCATGCACTTGAGGATGTATCAGTTATGAAAGGAAGGGTATGCTTTTCTTTAGTTGAATTAATTTTATTTAATTTTCCACTTATGTCTCGGCATAATTTTTTGTCCAGTAGTCTATTGAATGGTCAAAATTGTATTCTGACACATTCTTGCTTAACACCTATCTTTGAATTGTAATATTTTAGAGACTGTAGCAAATGTATGGGGTTACATGACTTGCTTTTGGCTCTGACATAATAATCTGATTGTCTATAGATTTTTCACATATTTTAAGTTTGGTGCTAGAACATTTCAATATAATTTTTAGGTTTTATACCTTGTTTGTTTGTTTTTTTTTTTTTTGAGATTTTTGTGTACATAATGTGGTGGAAATCTTACTTTTGTGCTGTCTGCTGTACTTTATGTAGTATTTACTATTACTGACCTACCTAAATTGATATTTCTATTTTATTTTTTCAGGCACCAACCATCAATCATAGCACATTTAATAGATCTTTTAAAGGGTGGAAATTCTGTCAGTTTGAATTGGGTCATCTGCAAGGTCACAACTGGATTATTTGCCCTACATGTTCCATCTTTCAGCACTCCTGCCATGTTGATGGAAATATGAAACTGTATCGTTACAGTTCATCGGGAGGGTAGGTTTTATTCTAGAGGAAAGGTCTACACAGAATAATGTCAAAAACACCCAACATCTTATCAATGCTCCTAAAACTTGTACAATAGAATGAAGGGTGCAAATTTTGTAAATTTTACTCTTATTAGTGCCCTGAATACAAGTGGCTGTTGGTTATTGCATTACTTATATTTTAATTTGGTGTGTTTTGTTGAGTTTATTTATATTAAAGATATATAAAGTTGAGGTTTAATCATTAGGTTAGCCACAGTAGTAACTGTTATCATCCATTGTCTTTAATAATATGCAGTTATATCATGAAAAAACTGATACATTTTAGCCAGTTATAATTGTTTTCTTCTACAGACAAAGGAGGCAATCATATTATGAAGATCTTTTTATTGCCAACAAGGGGGATGTTGAAAGTCACATGAACAAAGTATATGCAAAGCAGTCCAAATCTAAGGTGTTTATATATGCAGTTTTATTCCGATCATTTTATACTAAGTTTATAGCCTCTTAGCAAGCTGTGACAAGTTTCTCTATTGGTAGGATTGCATGGAATTTTGACTTTTCTGTTACAGTATTAATAGTTATTAAATGCTGCAACTAGGAACAAGACAATATGTGGGGGGAATCACATTGGTGGGCTGCTTCTAATAAGGGTAGAAAGACAGCCAAACTAGATGAGACAGGACTTGAGATCGCAGGCTGCCGGCATGGTTTGGCACAGTGGGCAGTGAACATGGTGTAAAACATTTTATAGATTTTTTCCTATCCAGGGGTACAGTATGAACAATGGAGGTCGATCGGCATTCAACTTAAGGCAATTAGAAAACAATGAGGACTGACAAATTAGAATCAATCAAATTCACAGAGTTGTAACTAGACCTTAATTAGTCAGTTACTTCATTTTAGTTAATTGAAGTTGTAGACATTCAACTGAAAGGTAAGTTATTCATATCTTTTAGATCATGAGGAGCTCATTACTGAGCATGCTATTGCTTGGAATCAAAGAAAAATCAATGGCATGGCACAGAGTCTGTCAAGACAATACACATGGGTCAGTCTTTATGCAATGTTACTATTGCTAAATAGCTATTAAACAGACAAAATTATGTTACCATTTGTACTCACGCTTTATCTTATTTAGACTCGTCCAAACAGCGTGCACACCTCCGCAAAAAGATTTCTTCAAACAAAAATAAGCTGTCTTCCCTAATAGATAAGCACAATCAAGAGAAAGAAGGCAATGAAGCTTTGCAAGCTATTGTCTCTGAAGTTATGAAGGGGAATTTCCCATGGGGAAACACAACAGGTAAACTTTGTGAATTTTAGTACTCAATTTAACTTGTCTCTTTTGTTGAGTATTTCAGCTTGTAGCTGTCATTTTTGTTCTAAGTATATTTTCATTCTATCATTGATAAAGTATTTCTTGTACATTGTACAACTTACTAACTTTATATAAGATAAGACACACTTGTGATAGGGGGTAGCTTAGTAGCTACGGTCATTGTGTTGGTGTCTTAAGAAAGACACTATGCTCCAGCACTGCCCCTCTCAAGAAATTTGTACCAGCAAACTGTTCACAACTTCTAATAGATCAGGCCTCTTCCGAGGTGTTGCGTTTTTTCCTACTCCTGTCTAACTTGAGCGTGCAGGACATTAAAATCAAGAACAACAACAACAACAGCAACAACAACAAGCCGCTTATTTTCTTTGCTTTTAAAACGTTGTTTTGCAAATAGTAAATGCTAATCTAGGCGGGCCATTGATTGCTTATGCATAAAACTATATCAGTTAAATAACATTAACAACAATTAAGATTTAGTTACATGTAATATTATTATAATAGTTTCTGCATATTGAGATTGCTAAAACGAAATGAGGGGAGAATAATGAGAGAAGACACTGACTTTAATTACTTAAAGTTTCCTGTTCTTGAATAATCTCGTGTTTAATAAGAAAGGAATTTTCTTTGTCCAGCATTCTTGGTTTTTCATTTTTAATTTCAGCTTTGAAAGACTTTTTGGTTAGCTCTCTTAGATTGCGTGGTATCTCATTCCAAAAACTGGCACCAATTATTGAGAATGCATTGTTTTTGTAATTCAAGTCAGTTTTCATTGGTCCATATAGGTCCACCAATGAGAATCAAGAAAGTCATCGTTGAAAAACATGAAATGATTACGAGATGGAATGAAGAAATTACCCTCGTAAAAAAAAGAGATGGCGAACTTTGTAGCGTTCTACATGGATGTTACTATTCCTCTGCTTGAAAGGATTGTTGTGGAGTTACAGGATAAGTTAGCACGTGAGCATGTCATAACCATTAGACTTTCCTGTTCTTAACATTAACAGTTTGCTGTTAATAGAAAATAATCTTGATAAAGCGTTCTTGTTCTTTTTCCCTGTCAAGATCCTGATAGCAGTTCAGACGTACCACGCGACAACAACGAAGCATCTTTGCAACCCGAGATGGAAGAAACTGTAATTACCTTTATCTTTGTGTTTACTTATTTGCTTATTTATTTATTTATCTACGTACATACTTATTTATTTCTTTATTTCTTTAGTTTTCACACTATCCTTTGCTTCACAACTGCAGTACATTTCTTACTCTTTTGCAATGCATTGTGCACTCTTTTACAATAATATGCTTACACTTTCCTTTACACTACTCTGCGTCCATGACATACCATGCAAACATTCAGACACTATGTAAAGTAACGTATCATTAATATTTCTCTCTGCGACACCCTTTTTTCTTTTCGTGTGTCTAGGAGATGAAGTACAGAAGTAGTTCAATGAGTACTGTGGTTCTTCAAGGAAAGTTGAGTTGTACCAAAAAGGGAATTGCCTTTTGCAAGAGTCAGATTTGTTCTGCAGTTACCAAGTTCAAAGCTGCACTAAGTGGTAGTGACTACGAGGAATGTCTGCCTTTGGAAGAGGGTGCAGAAAATGATGATGATGTTGACGTTGACGACGGCACGTACGACAGCACTGGTGATTTTTCTGAAGATGAAATCACCTTTAATTACAAAAACGTACCAGATGCGGGAATTAACGTTGTGGTACTTGGTGAAAGAATTCCCCACTGCGATACATTTTCATGGAAATTTCCTGTCGTAATTAGCCAGTCAACGCTCGACGGCAGAAACGGCAGTTCGGCTTGTAGTGTAATAGCTTTGATCTTTGCTCATGGAGTGTGGCATGAGCGGCTCGATCTCCAACGTACGCGTGAACTATCTCCTCTGTGGGTTATGTTACTCTGTGCATCAATCAGGGTGGGAAACCGCCTTTATGACCGCTGTCGACACAACCTACCTCAGCGTTTTCTTTCAGCCTCAGAGGCAGCCACTGTCGCAGAACAATGTGTGAGTGTGTCCGTGCATTCGCCTTTGGCTAGACGAGTTTGTGATGACCATGCTCCTACAACTCTAGTGTACCAGTTATCAGCACTGTGTGATGGCTTCCACGGAAATGCAGCTCTACTTATAGCCAACGAAAAGACCGTTCTCTTCTTACCACTAGCTGGTCAATCTATTGCCTTGGTGGACAGTCATCGTCATGGTGACCTTGGTGCCCAAATATTACTTGGTTATCAAAGTCGTTTAGAGCGATTGTTAGTTGCGTGCCAGAAAGTGCTCGATTTAAATGATGATACTTACTGCAATCTGTCGTTTATTTATTTTTAGGCCAGGAGAAGTCAGACTTAATCATATCTCCATTTACAAGCCTAGTACGCTGTATGGAACTTGTATTGAATTTTTATTTATCTCAGCGTGTTTGAAAGTCGCATTATATACATTTTAAGCATTATAATATAATTATTAATAATAAACAATGCAGAGAGGGTTGCGGCAACAATTATTTGCATTTTGTATCAAATACTGAGGAAATGTTTCTCCCCTACTTTTGTTTTGAGGTCGATCTATTCCCTGGGTTGATCATCGGTCTTGAATATTGAAAATAAAGTATATGTTGTATTTATTAACCATAATTCTATTTTTTTTTTGTTAGTTTTGTCTCGGAATGCTTTTATTGATTCCCATTCTCTTTAGTGTTTCTAACTGTAACGGTGACATGGTGCAGCGAGGAGGAAAACAAGAAAAATTTACAATATTTTGTTCAGTGCACCTGCCTCCCGGCTGACTACAATTTCCAAGTAGACTGTAAATTTCACGTTCACTTTAATATCAGCATTATTAAAATCGTCTATTCCACTTCAAAAACGTTCCTTTTATTTTGTTATAACAAGATGGACAAGCCCTTTGGGTTAACAAGAACAGTGTGAGCCATTTGAAGTGTTGGACGCACTTTACAACAGGTTTCAACCGTTATTGAACTAGTGTTTCAAAACCTAATATTGTCTCCGACGAACGTTTCTCGTGGTTATCCCTTGTAATATACCATCGAAATGTTGCAGTTTTATTTTCTTTGGAACCCTGTGGATCGTTTCTCTGAGGCCCCGGATACTTTTTGGTTCCGCTAAGCCGTTTTTAGGCAATCTGGGGAATACGCCTCAAAACTCCTTGTATCAAGACAAGCTCTGTTCATGTTAACAATATGTGAATAAAACAGCTTTGTAATAATAAGTTTAGGATTTTGCCACGGCTTTTCCGAGCGAGAAAACTGTTCGGGACCCTCGAGAAAGGGGCCCGTGACCCGAGGCACTACATGCTGGAAAGCCTAGTTTTCGTAAAAATCTACCCCGTAAACTCTCATTTCTTTTCATCGTGTAGCCGTTAAGATACAAAAGGGAAGCTGGCTTTTTCCTCTGTAAGCGGTCAATTTACAACGTGAACTGACAAAATTTCTAAAGACTCTTGCAGATCCGTTGATAGTTCGATGATAAACAACCGTTTTCGATTTCTCTGTTAGAATTCGGTTGGGAGAAGAGGTCTGCATATTGCAATTTTTTAGCCTAATATTGCCTAATATACTCAGTGAGCATTTCGCAACGGTTGGACAAAAATTAGCTCATCAGTTACCTCCAACTCCAAAATGTTTAACTGATTACTTAGGGAAATGTAAATCACGCGTCTCATACGAATTTTCTCAACCTATCACTCTGGTTGAAATTGGACTGGAAATATTAGCTATTCCCAACAATAAGTGACATAGCCTCTACTCCTGCCCTACTCGGATATTAAAGTGTGCAAGTGACGTTCTACGTCATGTCGTAGCAGAAATCTTTAATTTGTATATATCACTTGGAACATATACAGCCAAAATTAGATGTGAAAAATCGCCAATATTTAAGGAAGATATGAAACTGAATCAAATAATTACAGGCCCGTATCTTCACTGCCTAATTTAAACAGAATTTTGGAAAATTTTCATAAATGAAGAAGACATTTTTTTATCGCTCTCAACGCGAATTCCGCGAAGAGTATTCATCCTAAAATCACTTGATACTTACAGCAACAATATATTAGACTCACTTCTATAAGTAAGCAAAATTTTAATGGCTTAGCCATTACTGGTTACAAAGTTATAGTCACAGTCATCGCAAGTGATCCATTTTTAAACCATTTCGCTACTTCTTACCATCGTAGTTCTGTTTTGTGTCATTGAAATCTAATAATATCTACAGCTTGCAAATTTTTCTTTCGTCATATTCTAGTGTGCCAAATTTCATGCCTACGCCGTGCAGGGTTTAAGAGTTACATTTGTTCAAACGAGTGGACCCCTGTTTACGTTCCCCATCTTAGATTTTTTTTAATTAAAAAATTCATAAAAAATTCAGCTCCTATCATTTTTTCAT
Organism: Stylophora pistillata; assembly: GCF_964205215.1. Taxonomy (NCBI): domain Eukaryota; kingdom Metazoa; phylum Cnidaria; class Anthozoa; order Scleractinia; family Pocilloporidae; genus Stylophora; species Stylophora pistillata. The sequence goes on along the minus strand of NC_142528.1, from coordinate 9,145,178 downwards.
TAAACGTACGCCAAAGTAATTAGCATGATAAGTAATTTACGAATATGGCAAAAAAAGAAATCAAGTTTTAGAACTTTTTCGACTTTTTCCGCACGTCGTAACTGTTGAACATTAATGAAATCACTTCATACTTACGACAATTATTTTAGATGAAACCTTAATATATACGTGGACCAAATTTGGTGGTCTAATCATGAACGGTTGCAAAGTTACGGGCGTTTAAGTGAGTGTAGATTTTTAGGCCTTGGGATTGGTACCAACTGACAAAGTCCAGTTGTGTCCTTATAACTCACTCTTGAAATTTTCGCTAAGTCCAGCTTATAGGAAATTTTTAAAAAATCGTTATTCGTAAGAGTTGAGAGCTAAAATTTTCAGAGAGGATTTGCAGGGTGATGATCATTACGTGCAGCAATTCTCTCATGATTTGAACAAGCATTTTTGATTTTAGAGCTGTTTTAGCTCTACCACTCCCCTCGTGCTTCATATGCCCTCTTTTTCTGAACCTTCTGGCTTCCAGCGCCTGCCCACGTAAGGGTTAGGAAACTTGAAATATATCAAATTGTTGCTCTATTAAAGAGCTTTCTAATGGTATATAATATGTTGTTCCTTATTAAAATGCCACGTCAAAAATGTGCAATAACCTCGTTGTCAATTTCCCCTTCTCTCCTGGAAGTCTTTCTCCTTTTTTGAGCTTTTTACGCACATCATAACTCTCTGCAAATGTTATGAAATAACTTGATACTTACAGCAACAATATATTACACTCTCTTCTATAAGTGAGAAAAATTTCGTGGTTTAACCATGACTGGCCAGGCCAATGCTACCCCCTGGCAAAAAAATTCAAGATGACGGACATGAAAAGGGCTGCTTTCATGGGAACTGCTATAACTTCCTAACCTGGCAAGTTGGCTATAATTAACCTTACTCGGAGCCTAGAGCATTTTGCTTAACTTTGCATTTTAGACCGACTGATTGCAACCCAGACATGCCAAAATAGACTGACTTCACAGCCGTGATCTGGAAACCCTTCGCAATTTGGGCTGTCTTAATTAACATTGAAGAGAGCTAAAATTTTTTGAAGAGAATAACAATATTTTCAATACGGAAAGTATAACTTTGACGTTTGAGAGGTTGAAGTAAAGGTCTGTCAACAGGAGTGGTCTTGCGTAAGAAAATTGTCTAGGATAAAAATAAAGTAGCCTCAATTTGGCAAAAAAATATATCCACTATTACTAAAAACTGAATCATTGGATAATGAAATTGAAGAATTTTTATTGGCTTAGCTATTATGGTCTATGAGCCAATCTACCATAATCTAATATCTGTACATTGTAACATCGGGTTTCTTCTTACAAAATAAAGTCGAGAAGATTTGTCTGTCTTGGGGGCGTTTTTTTTTTTAATAAAACAGTTATTCCACTCGCGCCTCGTTGGCTATCTATCATCTCATATCCAACGCGCGCTCGTGGGATAATTGTTAAATATTTGTCCTTGGACACCATTTCTTCCTCATGGAGTCGTTTTCTCCGAGCGTCGCACTCGGAAAACCATTCCCTTCTTGGAACGGATAATTTTCCGTTGACAAATAGTAGTGCAAATCTTGCTGAAAGTGGGCGTTGTTTATATGTTGCATTTTTGATTATGCATCCCGAACCTAACAGATCCTCGTCAAATGATTGCAATCATTTACAACCTATGCGCTAATAACTGCGTCACGTATTTTCTCTTGTGCAGTTCAAAGGCAGTATATCTCGGTCAAATGCTGGCAAAATATCTACGATGGAAAAGAGACTGTTAATAAACGGGCTTTTCTGCGAATTAGCTACTGTGTTAATTGTTTTCCATCGGATACAAACCAGATGCTGTGTATCGAGGCTGGATGAATGACCAAAAACGCTATAAAAACGGCTTTTTGGTTTGTGTGAGAGTTGGAATCCCTATTCCCGGAGATGTACTCAAGCAATCACTACTTCATTACTCAAGACCCTCTTTTTAATCAAGCTTTACTCATTTGTCGCTAACATTTTTTGATCTGTGGTATGCACGTAACACTACTTTGTCTCCCGCGATATACTTTTCGCACCTAAACAAGTTGGAAATAGGTAACACAAAGAACATCCCTTTCTGTAGATGACTGTTCTCTTCAGGATCGCCCAGAATGACTGGTGCTGGCACAGTTGGCTTTTTTATGTAAGTAATTAAAACACAAGCAAACCCTCTTTCAATTTTATGGCCATGAAGCGTCACACGATTTTCGTCTACAATACCAACAGAGAGAATCTCGCCATCAACAACATAAATCACTCCATTACCCTCCTTTGCTGCTACTTGCCCATCCTCAGCGTCACCTACCAGACTCCCACTGCTATTTGTCGCTGTGTTCACATCAGTCACTTGGGTACAACCAGCTCCACTTGACTGACATGCATTGCCACCTGAGGCACCACCCACACCAGCCACCTGACCACGACGCGCACCACCTGCCTGACTCCCATTGCCAACTGCTGCACCCCCACTTCAGCCACTTACCCACACCCAGCACCGACATTCACACCAGCCATCTGCCCATGACCCGCACCACCTGCCTGACTCTCCTTACCAATTGCTGCACCTTCCACTCTAGCCATTTTCCCATACCCATGCCTTGCGCTATATGTCTGACTCCCATTGCCAATTGTTGCACCTCCCACTCCAGCCACCTGCCCACACCCAGCACCGACGTTCACACCAGCCATCTGCCCACGACACGCACCACCTGCCTGACTCCCATTGCCAATTGCTGCACCCCCCCACTCCAGCCACTTGCCCACACCCAGCACCGACATTCACACCAGCCATCTGCCCATGACCCGCACCACCTGCCTGACTCTCCTTACCAATTGCTGCACCTTCCACACTCTAGCCATTTGCCCATACCCATGCCCTGCGCTATATGCCTGACTCCCATTGCCAATTGCTGCACCTACCACTCCAGCCACTTGCCCACACCCAGCATCGACATTCACACCAGCCATCTGCCCATGACCTGCACCACCTGCCTGACTCTCCTTACCAATTGCTGCACCTTCCACACTCTAGCCATTTGCCCATACCCTGCGCTATATGCCTGACTCCCATTGCCAATTGCTGCACTTCCCACACCAGCCATTTGTCCACACCCAGCACCAACACCCACACTGGCCAACTGCCCATGCCCCACACCACCTGCCTGACACCCATCTAGTCCCCCAGTCTGATCCGCTGGATTCTCTGTGCTACCATTCCCACCTTCTGGTGCGATACCAGTACAAATTACGGACATTGTATCATTTCCAAAACTGACAGTAACTAATGGATCGTCAGGGTCATCATCCATGGTATTATCACTACCATGAACGTCTACAGAGAAAAATAACGTTTACAGTATTTTGATGCATTGCTTTTATCCAACCCCACAAATTTTAGCCCAGCACCAGGTGTGTCGTAAGTATGTACAGATGTACCAGTACCATGTTTATTGAAGTACAAAACAACAACATCCCAACTATGATGTTGATATAAAACATTTGCCTGAAAAACAACCAACATGAAATATTGTCATTAGCATTTCTGAATATATATCACATTGCAGCAAATAAAATAAGGTCATAGGAAGTAAAATAGAGAGTTACAAGCCAGGAATTTACACTTGAGGTGCTTTTTAATGCTCTATCATTTTCATTTTCATCATCACCATTAAGGTATTTTTTTAATATTGTTGTTGTTGTTGCTGTTGTTATTATTATTATTATTATTATTATTATTATTATTATCATAATTATTATTATTATTAAATGTTCATCATTGTTGTCATCATTGCTAATATCAGGCCTCAAAATATATGAATGCTAGTAAGCCAAATCTAAAAGCACCAACAAATAAGTACTCAGTGCAGCAACACTTGTCAAGTAAATATGTATATAGGGATTTAAATATCAAACCTTTCACTAATTCTGAAATTCATTTAATGAGAACAAAAAATGGGCCAATGGCAGCTTTGAGCAGAGGCCAAAATGAAAATGCATATAACTGTTACTTGTTTGAGTGTGGAAAAGTTATAATATAGCAACTTTAAGTGGACTTATTTGAACTCTGACTGTTATCATTAGGATTGTTATCATTTATTAAATGCAGTATTTATTTATTACCCGATACTTCAACAGCTTCCCTTGTTGGGTGACGTGTTTTATTTTTTTGTGCCACTTTTTCCCAGTCAAATGGTTTGATTTGGAATGCTGCCCCTCATCCTTCAATCTTGCAACTTTTGAATGCATTGTAATTCATGCCACCACACATGCTACATTTCTGTAATATAATAATAAAATAACAAAAATTTCTATTAATTTTCACATTGCTGCTTTAAATTAAGTACAGGTGTACTATAAAACTAATTTTCTGTTCATGTGGCATTGAATCCTGCTATCTTGCCGCTCTTAGGCCAGAGTGCAAATGTGATCAGTAAATGTTGATAGAATGTTATAATTAAGTACAGTTAAAGGTAGTTAAAGGTAAGTTTAAAACAGATCAATTAATAATTGATCTGCTTTAATAATATTTGGCAGAGAAAATTACATTTAAGGGATTCAATTGCAATATTTTTGGCCTAATAACAGACACTGTAGCCATATTCAATAATGAAGGCTTGTGAAAGTTCTACAAAAAATGGTTTCTCAGAAAACATTAAAAAAAGGTTTTTTAAAAAAACTTTGAACAAATTATCATTATTACCAAGGCTGTGTTCTTGCAGCACCCGGTGGCCCCTGGTGCCTTACTTTTGCTCTTGGGCAACTCGGAAATTTTAGTTTTTCCATACAAAGCATATGCTGGGCACCCTGGATTACACAGTTTCAGAACACTGGGTTCCATTCAATTTTCCTTAGAGCACAGCCTTGATTACTATTATTATTATGGTGAGTTTTAACTGAATGAAAAGATAATTTTTATTTTTTCTTATTTTTATTTAAATTTAATTACTGCTAACACAAAATACAAACAAACACAAAATTGCATGGTAAAAAACAGCTGTGCAATTGCTCTTTTTAGGAATTAACATACAGTGTAATGAAAAGATAAATGATACAATTAAAAAGCATGTTTCTTAAAATAAAAACCTAAAGTGAAAATTATATACTATTAATGACATATATTTGGCTCATATATGACACAACATTGTCATTTACAATAGTCTACAGAATATTTCAATAAAATTGCATTTAGATACAGAAAGATTTGTCTTTCTAACAGGAATTTAACATATAATCAGATTGCTCTTACCCTAGTTGTGACCATTTTAGTCACCCTACAGGAAGGCTATAATTTTGCAGTTATAGCAAATAAACTATAGATAATTTATAATAAATTTAGTATTCATTTGTGATCACAGGTGTAGCCTTTAAATACTCCACTCATAGGAACATAGAGTGCCAGTGTGTGAGTGATTGTGATCACAGGTGATTAATGAATAGTTACATTCAGCAAATACAAATTTTCACTCGGGCAACTTTAACTACATTTATTTAAATTATAGTTGACAATTATGGCCTCTTATTAAGAAAGAAAAATTAACTTACTATAGAAGGTTTGGTAATTAGGTGAGGATAACTTTGTTTGAGAAAATGTTACAGGGGTCAAGGAAAAGTGTCTGTTGTTCATTTAACAGGTGTCTGTATTAGGCAGGCAAATGTACATAAATGTTGTAGTTTTCGCCTAGAAAAACAAAATAGTTGAACATTTATTAAAACTGTCTTGTATCAAGGGCGGGGTTCTGCTGAAAAGGTAATTCGATATGATTATCTTAAAATATCCAAAATTAATATTACTATCATTTACATTTCCACAGTATTCAAAATCTATAAAGACCCCTTAATTACGTTATGAAGTGGGGGAGGGGAGGGGAGGGGAGGGGAGTTAAACAGTTCTCACTCAAAAACAACATACTTCATTGAAATGTAAATTATTTTTTTAATAATCTATGAAACAAACAGAAATGAAAGCATTTAATCTAAATAACCATTTAAGCATTTAATCTGAATAACCTAAATAACCTTTAAATGTAAGCTAGATATTCATACCTTGAATGGTCTTTTAGTTGGCCTGAAAACCTCTTCAGAATTTAAATCAGAAATTAAAGAAAATTATGTACATGTGATGTTCCTAATCGTTTTCAAAAAAAGTTCCTTGCCATCTTCATATTGGTATATTAATTACTTTAAATACTGCCTGTAAAAGCACTCTATACAGTACTGGGAGCTTAAACCAGATTGGGCCTAAATGCAAAATCTGAAGTTAAAAACCCAACTAATGATTGCAATTTCCTGTTGCTGTCAATAATAATTATGGCAACAGCTAACAAACCTTGGAAAACAGAAAGAAGCAAAATAGATCGAAAACTACCAGTCACAACTGACAGATGTGACCTTTTGACCTGGTTGAAGTGAAGCTTTGTTTCCAGAGAGGTCTGCTAGCTAAGATAATTGTCAGCAGTGAAAAATGTAACCATTGTTTTAGGTCTTAATTTCAGAGTATGCAAAATATGTTATTGAAAACTGCAATATAAAGTGTAGCAGAGAACCCCTGTGTAATTTAAAGAGTTCCTCAAATTGCCTATATTCCAGATGGCCATTCAGTCTGCAAACCAACAAAACTTCCATGAAGGAGGCATTGAAGGAATATTTCCTGGCACAACACAACATGTCAGATGGAGGTGACCTGCAAATCATTAGCATTATATCTAGGAGATAAGGAGTTGTGAGCAGTATTACTAAGCCACTTCAAGCTACCAAAACTGAGATTAATAGCTCATTTAATAGCTCATGAAATTTGGCCTGACTGCAGAGCTCGTTACCAACCCATTATAACAAAGATTACTAAAGTTTCTGACCACATTTCAGACAATGAAAACAATGTAATATGAACCCTAGCAAATTTGTTGTAACCATTACCCGGCTAGTAAATAGAATAGAAATAACACAAAAAAAATTACCATGTCATTGCAGGGATTTAATTTGGCCTTGTCTACCCTAATTGAGTTTTCATTGATGCATTTCTGTCTGACATTGTCCACACTAGTAGTGATACTTTTTTGTAGGTTAATTAAAATTAAACCAGGCATATTGGTTACTTTACGTTTTGGTTACATTATTGGTTACTTTACGTCACGTGGCGCAAAATCACAAGACAGTTATCATGCAATAACCCCTGTCCGTGTTCATATTTATCCTCCAATTTTCTCCATGAAAAAGAAACATAGTCAACACAAGAGTTTCAACTTTTCTGTTCTCCTATTTACATGGAAAGAAACCAAACTCGTTTTCTTTTTGCTTCCGTGAATCACGTGCATTTGCCATCAGATCACCACTGGCTTTTTTACTGTGTTTACTCGCAGTTTAATTGCCACGTGAAAATTAATGAGAGGGGTATAAAATAAATAAACTCCACTTTGGCTTGCTGGTATGTCAGCTGATAATGTTCTTGGCTGGGGGATTGCCCTCAAAATTTCATATTTGCCCTCGAAGCTTCACTTCTCGGCCAAATATTCATTTTACGGACAATCTCTCAGCTGCGGACATTATCAGCCGACAAACCAGCAACCCGAATGGGTTTATTAACTAAATATACCCTATTCGATTTTATATCCATCACCCAATTTTATAGACAAGACAAAACAAACGAACAAAGTCAAATTTTCAGGTCCAACTTTTTTAATAAAATCTGTTTATCTTTTTAAACAGTGTTAAAAAGATACACCTACTCAGCCAACTGTCCATTCTTTAGTAATTTGAATATATCAACAAAGTTGAAATGGTAAATTGGCCACCGTTACGATTATAAAAGGTGACGTTTCGAGCGCTAGCCCTTCGTTGGAGCAAATAGAGGAATTGTGGGTTGTGTGTGCTTTTAAAGGCAGAAAAAGGAGCTACGTGATTGGTGGGAACATGGCAATGAGAAAAATTTATTTGTGTTTTCCTCGTTGCCATGTTCCCACCAATCACGTAGCTCCTTTTACACGTAAGTACAAAATTTAATGGCTTTGCCATTTTCCAAGTTAAAAATGACGTCCAGAGTATTGAAAATAATTGGTTATATCAACTATGTTGAAATTGTAAATTGGCCACTGTAATGAGTAAAAAAGCTGACGTTTCGAGCGTTGGCCCTTCGTCATTCACTCTGACAAAGGGCCAACGCTAGAAACATCAGCTTTTTTACTCGTCATAGTGGCCAATTTACAATTTCAACTTAGTTGATATAACCAAATTACCTTGTTACCCCCACCAACCCAGCACCACAGTTTCTTTTGAAACTTTCGGCCTTTATTGAAAATATCGGCAAAAATAGCCCTATCACTCATGCATCAGGGTGGAGAAAGATGGAAATTGCATTGGTGAAAACAATATATTAGCTCATGGCCTTTTATTTAATTAACTTTAAACCCCTTGCTATCAGTTGTAGGTGAAACAGTGCGAACTCAAATTGACAGCTTTCCCACGTGTGCAACTATTAGCGTACGAATGACGCCGAAGTAGCGGCCGCGCTTAAAAGGAGATAGTATTCTATATAGTTATAGAAAACATATGGACTACTGATCAAACAAAAATTTGAAAATATGTTCAAAGAATACAAAAGCCATAACGCTGACAACCTCAGTGGGTTCTGTCCTCGTGTACCGGTTCACAAGAGCCAATACAAAAGACCAAACAATACACAATAGCTAGCCGATAACTCCTAAACAAAGAAAGAACAATGGTAATTCCCTTGTGAACCGGTACACCAGGACAGAACCCCTCAGTGTCATTTTTGCGGCGACTATTTTGGCGACCCCAGTCAAGAAGAAACCGGCAGATGAAACCGTCGACTGCAAGTTAAGCACTTGAGAATTTCATGTATTTCTCTAGCATTACCTGGGCACTCTAAACTTTCATTTTGTTGAGAACCTTTACGCTGAATGTTAATTGAAAAATTGGAATGCTTGAAAAACATATGTATCATTCGCAATCACATACTCATAAATATTCACAAGCATCTTACGTCTGTATAATTCTTAACTTATACTAAAACAATGTTTACTTACCTTCCACAACAGCGGAGGCCATGAATCAAAATAATAGCCCGAAAAAAGCGAGAAAAGCGAAACACAAGTGACCGATTAGGGCACCTGCGACAGCACCGAAGAAATCGAAATCACCCGGGAAAATCATCTCTCAATAGATCTGGTACTCAGGTTTCACTGGCCTCACGGTCATCTCGATGTTGAATGATTATACTTCATTTTGTCACATTTGAGAAGTTATGATAATCCTTCATTCGGGAAGGAGATCGTGATGCTACGTCAGCGGGTATGCGGTCAACAACGCGGGCTCAAATGTCCTTGATCTAAAATCTAGCGAAATTAGCGGAAAATACGGTGGCTCATAAGTGCCATGCAAAAATTGTGATTTTTTTATCGTTTTAGCGACTTTTTTAGCGACTTTTTTAGCGACTTTTTTAGCGACTTTTTTAGCGACTTTTTTCGCGACTTTTTTAGCGACTTGTTTAGCGACTTTTTTAGCGACTTTTTTAGCGACTTTTTTAGCGACTTTTTTAGCGACTTTTTAGCGACCGAAGTAATGCGGGCTCAAGTTGCTTCTCAAGAGAAGATGGCGGAACTCGAAACCGAAATCAATGAGGTAAATAACTCTCAGGTTCACGGTATTCACTGGAATTCACTAAATTTGCATAAAATAGCGCAGATTTCAACTTAACGCATTTTTCTGCTTATAGATATGCGAGTTTCTCGCAAAAAGAGAGATTCGAGACGAAGTGATCGCTCGATTCAGGAACGAGAAGGTATGCAGTGAACTTAATTGTCTGGACATGATCACCATCCCGATAGTTTTTTCGATAAATAACTATCCTAACTTGTCTTCCCCACTGCTGTAGTTCACCGCTGTTTGAGCCACCTTTGCATGCGTCAAAAATGCGTTGCATAACCCTTAAATAGAAATATTGAAAGGATCAAACATAAACAGCCAGGAAACAATCATTAATTAGACTCGTCAGAGATCTTTACCATCCAGTCAGATGCAAATTCATGGACTTGAATAAGTTTGAAACTCGTTAAAATGAATCAACCAGATAGAAGGAAATAATATTCCTTTTTCAGACGTTGCTGTATTGATGGCATTTATAATTTTAATGCAGTTTCTATTTCCTATTTTTTAGATGGATTATTCGGCAGTAAATACTGCCTCAGATGAACAATTGCAAGAGTTAGGACCATTGCGAAGGGGAGATCTGCTGTCCTTAAGAAGCTTTGTAAATGAAAAGTTGCGAGGTGAGAGTAGAGATGAGAAGAAAAGAAAGCTGCTTGATCTCCTCAAAAAAAGGGTAAAACCAAAGAAAAAGAGAGCCGAAGAAAAGGCAAGTACAGAGCCAGGACCCTCTAACCAAATTATAAATGGCTACCGTAAAGTTCAGTTTGGCTGGCTGCACTATGACCCGCAACAGAATAGGTATGTTGGAGTTCGCCTTGCAAAAGGAGGTGGGACTAGAACTGTGAGAGCAGAACGTAGCTCAGATGTTCGTGATTTGATTGCTTTGGGTAAATCAATTTTCTTCCCAGGTGGTATGAGCTTTTATGGTAGATTTGAAGACATGACATCAACACTTGGAAACTTCAAAGGTGATCAGATATCCTTTGCAAACTTCACTTTGGCCAGATACATAACCAACCATGCCCTGACCACAGTCAGACTTTATTTGATGACAAGATCAGTTGAAAAGGAAAGTCAAGGGTGTGACGCAGAGTTGCCAGAGGTTTTTGAAGTGGATAGGAAGCCAACCAAAGTTCATGCTAAGAAAGAATGCAATGATGATGCCAACCATGGTGGACTGATGGGCACTTGTGCTGAACGTGAGACCATTAAAGCCCAACAGGACAGGGAGTATGAAGAGTCCCTGGCAGCTGACCGAGCAAAAGAAAAACAAAAGCTGGAGATTGAGGAGGCAACCAAGAGGCAAATGGAGTTGCAAGCTGCACGTAAGAGAAGACTACCTCCTGAACCTGTAGTTAATGAAGCTCGTGCTGTTGTCTCAGTCCGTCATGTTACCTTGGGTATTCAAAGACGGGCTTTTAGAGCAAGTGATGAAATGGGTGCAGTGTATGACTGGATTGGCTCTCTAAGTACCAAGCCAGAATCATTTGCCCTTTCAGGGTGTGGGCTGCCAGAACTGATGCCATCATTATCTGTTATGGTGGCAGACAAATCCATATTGAATATGCAGGAAACACAGGGCATGCCTTCTTATCCTGAAGATGGATTAAACTTTCTAGGATTTGGAAATCTGGAAGATTTAAGCAACCTGGATGTCACAGTACCTGATCTATGGTGTACTATGGATGATTTCAACTTCAATGCGACCTTACCAACAGCCTTTATGGAAAGGGACTTTGCCACGTAAGTGGTCATGTTGTTAGCCCATGAACTGAAAAAGTGATGTTAATCGATGTTTATTACATATTTGAAGTACAATGTGCTTTTCAATTAGACATTGTTATAACATAATTAGAATAAACCCACTACCTATTGACTAGAATCCATCAGCATTCCAGTAGGTGCATTACCATTTTTTCTACTCTGCATGTCACTGCATTCAAATGGAATGACTGTGCACATTGTAATAATTTTACAGAGTTGGGCTGTTTGTGTCTGTGTGGAATTTTATGAAATGAAAATTTATTTTATCAATTCAAAATCTTCGTTGGAAAGAGTAAGAAATGTGTTAATTTTATGAAGAATAAAACCACAACCATTCCACCAATGCTAAAAAGTGTTGTTTGTAATCTGTAAAGATGTTGAAGTTAATGATCCAGGGAACTTACATTTACATGCTCACTAATCCTACAGCCAAAACAATCCTGAAGTCACCCATGTTACTGAGGACAGAATTCCTAGTGTGGTCAACAGTGGTGGTACTAAGGACAGCAGCCTTATTCTAGCCAATAGTAATGCTACTGACGACAGCAGCGCTAGTCAAGCAAACAATAGTGCTACTCAGGACAGCAGCCCTAGTGTAGCTAATAATAATGCTACTCAGGACAGCAGCCCTAGTGTGGCCAATAATAACGCTACTCAGGACAGCAGCCCTCGTGTGGCCAATAATAAAGCTACTCAGGACAGCAGCCCTAGTCCAGCCAACAATAATGCTACTGAGGACAGCAACCTCACTGTAGCCAACAATGATGCTACTCAGGACAGCAACCTTAGTGTAGCCAACAATAGTGCCACTCAGGTCAGCAATCCAAGCAGGTACGTTCTTGAGTTGACTTTGACACAGAAAAGACATGAGCATATCATGAAGTCATCAGTTAGCATGCATTATCACTTAGGCTAGGTGGTCTTTTCTGCATGAAATAACAGTAGTTACAGGAACAGAAAATTAAGTAATGCATTGATCAATGTCTTAAACCAATGATCAAACATGTTTGGCAATAACTGGGTACAGATCCCTTCTAAACAAATTTTCAACAAATTTATTGATAAATAGATCAATTAATATAGAAATAAATGAAAAATGAATTAATTACATTTGCTAATTAAAGGTGAGTACATTGTGGGAGGTGTGGTGGCCCCATGGTTAGTGCGCCTAACTCGGCAGCAAATGATCTAGGCTCAAGCCCTGGCCAGGGACATTGTGTTGTGTTCTTGGGCAAGACACTTTTCCCTTACAGTGCCTCTCTCCACCTAGGGCATGAATGGGTACTGGCAATTTTAATGCTGGAGGGTAGACGTGCAATGGACTAGCATCTCATCCAGGGTGGAGTAGAAATACTCCTGCTCACTTCATGCTACAGAAATGGGGATAAGATAAGATAAGCTCCAGCCTGATGGGCTGCTTACGAGCCTTACTTGGCTGGTAAGCAGAATTTACCTACCTTACATTGGGATCAAAACTGTTGTCAAACAGCATAACAAAACTATTTCATATTGCTTTTCTGGTTGTAGGACCACACAAAGGGGTACCAGACACAGTCAGACAAACCGTGTAAGCTCTCAGGGTGTTTTATTTCTTTTCATTACTCTAAATGTATCCCCACAGATGATCATGATGGTACTTTTAAGTCCTGTGTCATTCAGTTTACCTTCTTTTCTGAACATACACCCTGTTTTTTGCCGTAAATTGTAACCCTATGGCAAAAATCTACAGTGTAACAGATATAAATACACCAAGGCAAAAAATTATTAAATGGAGAAATAATTGGAAAAGAACTTCAAAGGTGGGCTAGTACTAATTTTTGTCTTCTTTTTATGGCTGAGGGCATATTAATCCCTTTTAATGAAATTAATAATAAATAATAATAATTGACAATTTTTTATAGCACCCTATCCGATAGCCCTAAGGCATTTTGCAATCAAGGTGAAACATTAAAAATAACAAATAACATATTAAATCCTGCCGGCATGTGTTATTCCTGTTACTTTTTATATATTTTGGTGGCTTCCAGTGCCTTTCAACTTCAATACCAAACTGAGGATATCAGGTAACACTAGAAAGAGGTGAAGAAATCACCTGCCCTTGTGAGATTTTCTGGTATTAATTTCTTGTGATGTTTTTATCTTTAGGGTTTTCAGTTTCGGCAAATTTATTTGTCACAATTGGTGAGTGGTAGATCCGAGACAGAAACCCTGGTAGGAAAATATTATTTTGTAATTATTATTGAAGTGATTTTATACTTAACCTATAAAATAGGTTATGGATCAACTGATACACCTCATTACTCATGAATCTACACAAACCACAGCATGCTGCTGTGAAACCAAAACCTTCTTGAGCAAAGCTGCTTTGAAGGCTAAACTGTAAGAAAAGTGTGCACTTCTTAAGAGATTTCTAATCCTAAAAAAGAAACTTTTTTATTAAAAATAAAAGCAAAAATCAGTTACAGAAATAAGTGCACAATCCTTACCCAATTTCGAAACAAAACTCCTGAAAAACCATTGTGATACTTATATAGCTTATATCAGGGGGTACCATCCTCCGCCGCCCACTGGGCCGCACAGTCAACTTCGCATTTTCTACTCAAGTTATTACGTAGTATGGTCTTCAGTCTATGGTGATGGCAGATTATTTTTTTCCGGCAGGAAAATACCACCTCTACAAATACAGAGCACTTTTCAGAAGGTGAGAATACAATCAAGAAACTTACGAAGACATTTTAGTCAAGCCTGTTTTTAAGATGGAATTTTGCTTCCATTAGATTAAAGAACGCATTCTCATTGCTATCATTTTGAACAAAGATAATGCAATTTTTGAATTTTTTTCGCTTCCATTCTGACATTTTCCTACTTTAATCTTACAGACTTTGGCAGTCAGACCGTACAGGTCCACCGTACAAGATTGAAGGACGACCTTATACAGTTATTCTCGCGTCCAGAGATAACACGACAAGCACTAAATGTAAGAGTCATTGATGACCATGGTCGTTTGGAGAAGGGAGAAGGCCCCGGCGTACTGAGAGACGTATTGTCTACTTTTTGGCAACACATATTTGCTTCGCTGACGTTGGGGCACGTTGAAAAGGTACCTTCCATCAGACATGATCATCAAAAACACGAATGGGAAGCGATTGGGCGTGTGTTGCTGTATGGTTTTAAAGAAGCAGGCTATGTGCCCGTATGCCTATCACCAGTATTCCTGGCATCCTGTCTACACGGCGAGGAGACAATTACAGAGGCAGACCTTCTTCAGTCATTTAAATCATACATCACTCCTGACGAGAGAGAAGTGATGGAAAGAGTCTTGTCGGAAGACTTTGAATCTGATGACGAGGATCTCATCGAGTTTTTGTCCAGTTACAAGTGCTATCGAAAACCTAAGCCCCAAAATATCAAAAGTCTATTTGCAGAGCTTGCGCACCAAGAAATCATTCAAAAGCCAAGGTACATCGCCAACTGCTGGGCCCCTGTGTTAGGAGTCCTGAAGGGACAAGCCGACTTTGCTAACGTAGGGAGTCTGAGGCAATTGTTCTTGGATAACAAGCCAACTGCCAAGAAAGTTATCAAAGCTCTAGATGCCAAGCCAACTTCAGATGCAGAAAAAGAGTCCTTGGGCTTTCTGAAAAAGTTCATTAAATCTCTTGATGCGGTGTCTCTGAAGGTCTTTCTGAAGTTTGTAACTGGCTCTGACGTGATGGTACTACAAACAATTTCTGTGTCATTCAACTCAGTGGAAGGTATAGGGAGAACCCCCATCGCACACACGTGTGGACCAACCCTAGAGTTGCCCTCTACCTACCAGTCATATAATGAGTTAGCTGAGGAATTCACAAATATCCTACGAGAAAAGGAATCGTGGACTTTCAATATTGTTTAAAGCTGTGGACAATAGAGTGGTAACATATATTGGAGAGATCTGTCACGCTTTATATTTACGCTTGAGCGGCTTAAGCACTGAGGTCGAAGAGAAGTTCTTGTCCACGTTTGAAGTTTGTGTTCATTTTCTTATTTAGTCCTTCGTCCATGATAGTTGAACACTTAAGTGATTTGAAATGCACTTCCTGCCATGAAATAGAATTGATTACTTCATACTGGGACGTCAAACTAGAAAAGTAGACCTGTGGTTATTATGGAGATGAGAGTCA